>NW_027370292.1:0-36889 GCF_046119375.1 Phyllobates terribilis
AAATCCCCACGGCAAGAGAAAAGGGACACAGTTAATATAACTGATGCGTGCCTCATGCGACCGTCTTTGGAAGGTGAGTTTATAGATACACCGAAGATCATCCTTCTTCATATGCTTATCACTCGACAGCATAAAACCCATAGCCTTCCCTATCCTCACCTAGTCAAGAGTATTTGGTCGAGATGGGCATCTATCGGCCTATTTCAGAAACCCTTGCGATAATATCATCTTAGTCGCTAGTCTGCGCTGCCTTCGTAAGTATTCAAGAATGGGTCCCCCTCTAGTCGTTCTAGAAGTCAAGGCCAAGAAAAACATTTCAAGCCTCTTCCTGTAGCGAGCGACATTGAACAGGCCTTCATCTAGCAAACCGTTGTGAAAATCAAGATAATGGAAATGCTTCAAGGCATATCAGCATAGCTAGAGCACTTTTACACCATGGTCGAGAACAACCTCGGCGACCTTCATGTGCTAGTCGTTGGTCCATTCCCTGAGGATTCCGATATGTCTGCTGAGCATGAGACTGTCGTTGAGGATCCAGCTACATAGGCCCCGTTCCCTTTCACAACTAATAGAAAACTTAGGACCTTTTTCCCTTTCCCGTTTTTTCTGTGTGAGTTGTTTGTTAATATAATATAAGAGTATGCTTTTGGTGCAATCTGAGTCTTGCTATGTGCGTTCTTGCTAATTCTATACTTGGTTTATTCTCTCTGTATCATGTATTCATTCATCTAGAGAGAATTGTCTTAGTAGCTCGCTTTTGTTCCCTTACTTAATATTTAGCATGCACCTTTATCTATCATGCCAAAAGGGGGAACTAATCAGTCATATCGGGATTATTTGTTGAGTGAGGACTGAACGGGAAGATACCAAAGGAAAGAATAGTGGAGTACTTGTTCTTTCACTAAGGGGGGGAGGTTCACTATCAAATACTTAGTCCATTTTATACAGCTTTATATATTTGCCAGGATTCTATGTTTGTCATCATTAAAAAGGGGGAAATTGTTGGGTTATAAGAACTAGGGTAACTCACTTCCTATCTCTCATCTTCTCAGTTTTAATAATAACAAAAAAATTATTGATCTAACATCTACCCTGAGTGAGTTGTTACAGGTCTATGATATAGCTTACATTGGAATCTTGCTCAAGGAGAAGTAGCTGGTTTATCAAATGCAAACACACAGGAACTAAAGAGTTTCGATAGAGCTGATAGTGCTTAAGGGAACCGAAGAGGATAATCATGAGATAGAGCTGATACAAGCCTAATTAGATATTGTGTATCGAGTCTAGAACTGTTGTTCAGATTAGGTTGTAACTCTTGTGATTCAATCAATAGGAAAAGTGTTTGAGCTTTTATTTCTTGTACTTCACGAATTAAATTAAACACATTCTTAGTAGCTTGAACTCCGCTCATCAGAGCTCATATCTATGTGTCTAAGATCAAGTCCCTTCAACAGATCCTATAGATCTTCCCTCGACTGTGCGCCGCTACTCCGGAACGGCGGAAATGATATTGCATTAAAAAGTAAAAAAAAGGTGCCTAAAAAAATCGTCAGTATTTTGTAGAAACATATTACATGCAGCGTGTTTTACTATATTTTAGTTAGGTTAGTTCTTGGCTGGTTGTGAATTTGACAGGCTGGGGTACAATGGTATGTTCGCCAACGAAATTGCAATTCACCCAAGTCATCATTTTGCCGGTTAATACAGTGTTGCCACTTGCCAGTTCATACGTCCATCATAGCCGTAAGTCTCCTCTTCTGCCTAATTTCCAACCCTGCTTTCTCCTTTGGGCCTCAATTTGCTTGTTTGTTTCCTTCCTCTAGTTTGTGGTATGTACGTGGTCTTTAATTCATGTCCCACAACTTCTATGACTCCATCAAACTATCAAACTAGTTGTTCTTCCTTTGGTTACAAACTACTAAATAAACAAGTTCTTCCTTGCACTACCCCATACACACCATTGTCACACCATTAATAAGAACTTCAAAACAATGTCTAATTACATATGCTGATAGTGATAGTTAAGTCTTATTAGAATATAGTTATTCAATTAAACATGTTAGTTGAAAGGAGGATGAAATATAGATAAGCACCATGCATTAATATATGGAATTTCAATATGTTTTTACACGGATTGGTGTTTCGATTAGAACCAATCTCATCAACTACTATTGCCTGTGACTAAGTATAAACCCAGCCTAATCAATTGAATAACCGATCGACGTATACGTAAGTCGATTTCAGCCATTAATTTAAATTTAAATTGTAAAACATATATAGTTGAAGGAAATTAATAGGTGTAGAAGGTAGCGAGACCGTCGAGGGGCTCAAGCTGACGATCAGAGTTATCAATCATCCAAAGAAGGTGATCGAACAACACCACTTCACAATTCACCCAGATCTGCTCTGAGCCGTCTGATCTTTCAACAAGCTTCTGTATAACTGGATGCTCCAATAGGTCCGCGTCCACCCGATACTCTCTCCTCGTCAGACCCACGTACACTGTGGTACAGACCCGGGACCCGGATCCAGAGCTGGTGGCGGATAGAGTGCTGTTGGTTCGGCTCAGCATTGTCCCAAAGGAGTTTATCTTGTTAAGAGCCGATCTTAGCTTTGTTGCAGCCCTTGACATTCTGATTCGTAGGGAAAACTAATCGTAGAGGTCGATTGTAGACGAGCTCAGCTGAGAACTAAAATGGAGGTAAAACAGAGTAGCTGGATTTGGTGGAGGAAGTTGAGAATCAGGGATGAGTTTATATAGGAGATGTGTGCCATTTGACACCTGTTGTGTTTCTGTATTTGACACCATTTTTTAATTTAATATTTCATCCTCTCATAATAAAACATTTTCTATTTTAAGTATTTTATAAAATTCTTTTCATTATATATATCATGGAACAAATGTACCCTTTTTTATCTTCTCATGATATATTTCACTTCTCTTTCTCTTTTAATAATTATTTTTATATTATTTTTATTTCTTCTTTTTATTTTTTCCTCGTATCATTTCAACTTTAACTTTTTTCTCTTCCAATGGAGAATAAATTTCTGAATCTATATGAACTTATATCAACAAACAAAGTTGGAAGGAAGTCGAGAGACAAGTTGAGCTCCCACTCCTTTCTGAATACAAAAGCTCAACCTATGAGAAAGAAAAGTCCCACTCTTAACAATATTTGAGTGATTGACAGCTAGATGTTTGAGGCGCGAAAGGGTAACCAAAGCCTCCTGGTCGAACTCCCCAAAGGTCGAGAAAGCAAAAGGAATAAAAGAGTAGCTGTTATCTGCGCATTTCGAAGCATACTTTCTCTTCTTCTTCTCGACAGCATTGTGCAAAGCGGCCACAGGAGCCCAAGAACCAACACCCCCGCCAGCAAAGGGGGAAACACCAGTCACATCCAAACATGCGTCTTTCCCGTGGGACCAATTGAACAACAAAATGTCGGTCGGTCTCAAATCACGACCCTCCTCAGTGAGGAATCCCATAAGTGCCTCTTTCCGCACCGCAATACCAACCTTGGAACAGATATCAAAAAGAATGTCCTCACCAGGTTATGCCGAAACTTCACACCCACCTCGCTAGAGCAATGAACAGGCATGGTCACCCCACTGGTCCATCCGATGCACATGGCAACTCGAGCAAAGAGCACCATCAGTGAACAACGGGATCGCAAGGCGATATCCCAAAACAGCCCGGAACTGGCGAGCATTCATTCGCTGACCCAGGCCGTCTATAGGTATGGTGAACAAGAAATCATGTGCATGAGGAGCATGAATACAGCTAAGCGAAGCAACCTATCGGGGACTAAGAGAGTACTGTGAAACCAGACGCGCCTCAATAACACAAAAATAGCTCTTTGCCAAGGTCTTCATAAACTGGGGGCAGGGGAGCTAGAGGTAACCGAGAGAGCATCATCATCACAAAAAGCCAAAAAAAACCTCCCGAGCAAACTGAAAAGAAGGGTCAGGGGAGACAATCCAGAACTCTAGAGAATCCTGTCCTGCAAAGAGCTGGACTGCAATCGAGAGGCGAGGAAAGCATAACGACTAACATCCACAGCACTCAAAATACCTAGGCCACCAAGCCTAATAGGAAGAGTGGCGAGCCGCCACTGCCAGTCTCCAAAACCGGGCCCAGAACCTGTAACAATCTTCTCCAAGGAGGTGCGTAAGGCAACATCAAACTGGGAAGAGAATCTCCGAGAGATAAAGGCAGAGCAGGTCCTAAGCGCAAAAGACAGCTTTGCAACCCCAGCACAACTGCGAAGCAAAAGAAGCTCACACTGGGGGTCGTCAAGCTTATGGATAGCATCCATAAGAGAAATGGTCTTGGAGGCCCAACTCGAAGCTAGCTCACGACAGAAATCAGGATCCGCGCTAATACACCCCCCGAGAAGCTTGACCCTTGATCGGGCGGGAGATATTAGCAGGGAAAAGCCAACCGCCCTACTACGAGGATCCTCCACTGGCCAGAAGAGTTCCGTCTTATCAACATTCATAACCAATTCCACGAGAAGGCCCATCAGAGAGGATGATATCTAATGCCTTGGCGACCATAAGAGTGTCGCCATAATGGTGCCATCATCCAGATACCATGCCTGAAGAGCGAGCTCACAAGACTGATGAATAGCGAGAGCCAGCGGATGCAGGGCCAGTGCGAATAATAAAGGGCCCAACGGATCCCCTTGCTGAACCCCCTGACAAGACCAAAGAACAGAACCGTCATAGTAGAGCCGAGCTGGACTAGCATAGCAAAATTCCACTCACAGAGAAATGGAACGGGCACCTCAAATAAGTTTCTCGTAGAAGGACACTCCTGTCAACAAGATTCAAGGCATTCTTGAAATCCACCAAGAGCATAGAGATACCAGCCTCATCCCTCTGGCCTCGACAAACCTATTGACCGAGTGCAAAGACAGCCTCGCAGCCACCAGGGACACCAACACCAAACTGAAAGTCCTGCAAGTAAGAGGTCATAGAGCTCCCAACAGAAGAAGCATCAACCTTAGAGACGAGCCTCCTCCATACAGTACCAATAGCAATGGGGCGGACACCCCCACCTGGCTTAACTAGGGGAGTCAAAGGGACAGTTGTAATAAACTCTCCAAGAGGCCTAGGGCACTTTCCCGAAAGAAACAGGTTAACATGATTAATTATTGGCTAATGTTTTAAAGATTTTTTCAGACACATACTACAAATTCAACACTTTATTCGAATTAGGTAGTAATTAAATAAACGATTCCTAAATCAATCAATGATTAGCAGTTCGTATAATAGCTGCATGCATGTTTGTGGAGTATAAAATAAATAATCAATCGAAGATGTATGTACAAATTAAGATTTTGAGTTCAATGTATCTCAAGCTACAATTGGGCTAGCTAGGTGATTATTTAATTTGCCAATCATCATAATCGCAGAACATACAACCATACGTTGCATTAGAAAACTTATACACTTACAAATAATCTATACATAGTTTATCAACATTTTTATTAACTCTCGACCACCGAGTATGTATAAATAGATAAATAAACTATACAGACTTACAAGAAAATCTATGCACAATTGACAATCAATCCAAAAACTTATACATATTTAAGACAAAATCTATGCTCACTCATAACGATAAGTTGTTTGCCACTCGTATTTGCTACGAATTGACAAACAAACATCTTGTCAAACAATTGAGACGAGACGGAGTGTCTCGCCTCTTTTTAATGAAAAATCCTAATTTGACACTATATCTTATTATTTAGAATATAGTGGAAGTAGAGGTCGAATCCACAAAGAGCACAAATCTTATAATTAAACTCTAAATTAATCCAAGTAACCAATTAAGGGGTTTTGATGTTACGATTTCCAAAATACTATCAAATGCATAAAATTAACAATAATAAGTTCAATTGGTAAAAACACTTAGTTAGACACTATCCATTTATATGTGACAAGTTGATCATATAAACTCAATTCACCTAAAAACATGCAATGTGCTCCTACTTCTATCCTAAGGTAACTAAAACCTCAAACCGAGCATAATGATTAGCCATAGCGAAGGCTAATGATTCAAATCATAGGAAATATTGAGCAAAACGTACCAGGATATAGCATTTCGCGACTATCCTACATGCCAATTCTCTACACAAATTCCTAGTTCAAACCGAATCTAGAAAATTATGCTAGCTTCAAAGGAATAGACCTAGACAAATGAATCGATCTATCCTTGGAATGGATTCTAATTCACCATAACCTAACTGGGCCAGATTAGGGCACAATGAAATTGAAACCCTAATCATGAAATTGAAGAGAAGAGACAACAATTACACAAGTTTAAGGGAAAGAGAAACCCACAACATCATCAGAATATAAATTTCAAGGTCCAACTAAGCTGGATGCTTAGTTCATGGTGGAATTCATCAAACTCAAATACATATAAAGGTCTGGATGAAAAACGTAGAGTAATTTCTCTCCAATAGAGTCTAACCTCATTTAAGAGTTCTAAACTCTTTTTATATGCTAACCCTTAAAACCTAAAAATATAAAACAAAAATTCGAAAATAAAATATAAAATCTACCTAAAATCGCAACTGAAAAGATAAGAAGAAAGACTAAGTCGTTTATGTCCATCTGGAGATCAGCGGGCGCCGATGAGTCTTCTATGGCCTTGCTCGAATTCCACATCGGCGGGCGTTGATGGATGTGTCACGGCCGTTGATGAGTCCTCTGCCTGATTTTAACACCTTCAACTTGTTTTGCACCTCCGATGCGCATGCCTTTGTCTTCACTCTTCCTAAGCTCCTCGTAGACTCTAATAAGCTCTGAAGTAACTCAAATAAAGTATATAGCGTCGGATGATGGTTTGGACTAAATACGTCGTAATAACGCCCATACATGTAGTGAAATGGTGACAACCCCATGTTCATAGATGCGTCATATACGTGCTTATCACACACTCGATAAAAGTACTGATGCACACTTATAACAAACTTATGCACATTCTTGACAAAATGATAAGTGATATCTTGCATAGCGCATCTAGTGATTGTTAGCGTCGTTTATAGGTGATCTGGCAATGTTATGGAGCGTATTACTGTAATCCGGACCTTTCAGTGAAAAGGCGTTATTCATGAGGATTACAGACATAAGATAGAAACGAAGAGAAGATTGCCAAAGGGACAAAGGCGCAACCGCGCAAGAGAAGGCGCAGCCGCGCAGCGCAACAAAGCCCAGGGTGCGACCGCGCCCTAGGTAGTGCGACTGTGCACCTGTTCGCGAGCCAACCTAAGGAACTGGGCCTAGGCGAGACCACTCCCTAGGTGGTGCGACTGCTCCCTATTGGGTCGGGGAGCGTAGATTTTGTTTTGCTTGCGGGATTTACTCCGAGCCTTTGTTCCTTTCTGATGGAGTTTCGGGCTGGACTTCTAATATTATTATCTTTATGATTAGGTTATGAATAAATAGGGTTTTAGGAGTTTTTCTCCTTATCCAATCATTATCTTAGTTTAATTTTACGTTATTGAGAGAAACTATGTCACACTAGTCTCTTTTGCTTTGTTCAACAGTTGAAGCCTCGGATGATTCGGTTGTAAGACTTGTACTTTAGTTCTTATTCATATTTGGATTTGTTTCATCCCTCTTGCACTTATAAATTTATTCAATTTTATTTATCTTTCTAGCTTAGCTACCTAGGTAGATTAGATCTATTCATATTGCTAAGGTTTAACTTGTTCTTGTTTAAAGGTCCTATCTTTGTGTAGCAAATCAATGCATGACCTAGTTGGGATTTTTATTGTAGAGAGAGTTAATTGTGTGTTAAATATCGATTGAAGTCAATGGTCCTGCATGCACCTATCTATTCCTGAGTTCATTGCTGCTTCGCTATTAAATCTTGATAGTTTCAGGGTTGTAGTTTAATAAGGGTTATTAGGACTATTTGGACTAATAACTATATCTGAACAGGGATTAGGACAACATATAATATGAATTGTTGATGAACTCGAACGTCAATATAAGTCAATGATCATCTTATCTATCCGTTGTGTGAATGCTTGTCGAATAAAGTGCTTTCTCTTATTACTTTCATAATCAATTAGTTAGTTTAGTTTAGTTACATTCAAGCCCCCCCCCTTTGATTACATATAAGTTGATCATATTATTAATACAAGAATTGATAAACTGACTCCATTGCGATTCGACCCTTGCTTGCCTCTTTACTATTGTAGAGTCAGTAGTTAGGATAATTACTTTGATTAAGCATAACGACACACGTTTTGTGGCTTGTTAAAGTTGGCCTCATTGCCGGGGAGTCAGAGTTTCTTTTCTTATATTTTTAGTTTGATTGACTTAGGTGTTGACTAGTGTATGGTCAACACCGTGCTACTGATCAGTTTCTTGTTGATATTAATCCAGAGATTGAGCGAACTATCTGTAGGAGTCATAGAGAGAAGAAAGTTTAGATTGATTCAATGGCGGTGATCAGATTAAAGAGCGGACTCCTGAGCAAATAGCTCTTGCAGATACCCAATTGCAAATATCTCAACTCAGACAACTTGTAGAAGTGCATCAAGAGTACATGCACAAGGGAATAACGGTGATAACCGGACATTGAGGGAGCATACTACTCCAAATCTGACACAAAAAAACCACGAGCAGTAATTCTACTATGCCTTGCTCGTGGGGTGACATTCAAGCTGAACTCTGGGGTGATCAATTTTCTCACCACATTCCATGGTTTTACCTGAGAGGACCAATCATGCATCTCAACATATTCCATGATATCGACATGACTACTAAGCTATCCAATGTTTCTGAAGAGCAGATCAATGTATGACTACTTGGAGCGAGATAAGGAATCTATGTATGATTACTTGGAGCATTTCAAGGGGTTGTGTGCTAGCTTCCCCTTCCATGGTTATGAGTTGTACGATCTGGTACTATTCTTAACTCAAGGTTTGCTGAATTCGGAGAGGAGATGGTTGATGTCACCTGCGATGGAAGCATTCTAATATGCCCCTTGAGGATGCCATGGAGAAGCTACAAGATATGGAAGAAAGTACAAGAGTTTTGGGGAGACCTAACTAAGAGAGCGGTGAATACCGCATGTTTCCCAGGTTTGTGCCTTGCTAATGAGATAGTTGAGATTCAGAAGATGCTTGCTAGTCTAGTACCGAAGAGTGGGCAACAATCAACGAGAGTTTGTGAAGTATGATTGAGTCGTCTCACCACTATGACCAAGGCCCTAAGCTATAGGAAGATGTAGTTGTTGAAGTCAATATTGCGGGTAGATATTGACCTCCACGCCCTTGGAATGACCAACAATAGAATAACTACAATCCGATGTATAGAGATCAACCTGAGCAGCAACAGAGGTGGAGCCTCGTGATTGTCAACCTAGTCTGGACCATCTACTGTAGAGCTGCTGAACGATTTGACTAAGCATTTCATCATCTCATGTCCAAACTACGGACACAACATTAAGAACCTCGAAGTGCAAATTGGGAAATTGGCATAGAAGGTATCTACTCTGGCGCAAAATCAATTGAAGTTGTTACCGTCGCACACCATAGTGAACCCCAACATTAGGAATGTCAGTTCCATGATGTTAAGGAGTGGTAGAACTCGGAGAACAGACCAACTGATGAAGAAGACGCCGTAGCTGAAGAGGAAATAGTTACGCGCCCGCCCAGTCCAGCGCGTCTGCGTTGAGGCCCCAGCACAAGGGTGCAACGACGCCATGGACCAGCACTGCCGCGGAAGCCTCTCTGTAGACGTGTGCACCCGCGCATCTGACCAGCGCGACCAGCGCCAAGGTGGTCTTGTTTCCGAAAGTTGGCACGCAAACGCGCCCATGTGTGCACGATCGTTCCGAGCTGCCTGCAGACGAGCGTGATCTCTCCCCAGACCAACGCGACCGCGTACACCCCTCTATCGACCAGCGCTTCCATGCCCTGCACTTGCGCACCTACGCCACTACTAGTTTTGAGGATGGTTTTCTTTCACCACTCAAAACCGTGGAGAGTGACCCGGTGCCACCACTTGATGCCAAGGACAAGATACATGATCCGCGTGGTGATTTCAATCTGAGACAGAGCAACTATGTGCATCCGAACTTTCCACCAATTGAGAGATTGAAACCCCCGACCCCCTTTCCCGAAGCATTGAAAGATACTACGAGACCGGAGAACAATAAGAAGCTTTTCGAGACCTTTAGTAAATGCTAGGTAAACATCCCTTTGCTCAAGATAATCAAGAGTATTCCTCATTATGCGAAATTTTTGAAGGAGCTATGCACAATCAAGAGGAAACAAGTTGAAGGGAAATCACAAGGTCACGGTAGGTGAGAGAGTATCGGCTTTTTTCCAAAAGTGTATGCCTACGAAATGTTGTGGTTTAGGTATGGTAATCATTCCTTTTCGTATTGGTGATACGCATTTTGATAAAGCTAAGCGTGATTTGGGTTCTTTTGTTAATGTGATTCCATACTCTCTATGTAAGCATCTAGGATTAGGACCTTTTCATGAAATAGGTATAATAATTCAATTCGTTGATGGGTCCACTATTTATCCTAAGGGAGTAGTTGAGAATGTTTTTGGTTATAGTATATAGGTTAGTCTTTCCTACATACTTCTTTGTGCTAGATATGGAGCATGATAGGCACGCTGCACCTATACTCTTAGATAAACCTTTTATGAAAACTGCGAGTCCGAAAGTTGATTTAGCTAGTGGGTCTTTAACCTTAGAGTTTGATGGGGAAATTTTGAAATTTAATATCTTTGATTTAATGAAAAACCCGGCCGAGGATGTTGCTTGTATTTGTGATGTTGGTGTGGTTGATCCCATTGGGGATATAGATGATGCTGAGGTGTGTTTGGCCAGTGGGCCCCTGTTACTGGACTTTGGAGGGCGACAAGCTTCCCCCTATGCATGTACTGAAAGTTGTGCCTAAGTTATCTCCGGGACACTAAAGGGAAAAGGAGAAGTCTTGGTATGATAAGGGAATAAGGAAACGAAAAGGAGTCCAATCTTATTATTTGAGGATCTATAAGGAATTTCGAGATGGGTCGACTCGTGAAGAGCCAAGTGCTAGATGATTGAGAGCTGAGAAGTCGAGCCTACAACTTTAATCAAGGCGTTGCTCAGGAGGCAACCCGAGCAATAAGGTATTTTTCACTTTCATCCATCTTTTATCTTTGTTCTTTTTTCACAATAGGGACATTGTGTACTTCAAATGTTGGTGGGGGGGAGGGGTGGGGGAATTATCTCACTGCATTTGTTTTTGAGTTTGTTTTTTATTTTCATGTGTCGATTATCATATTTCCCATATTTGGTACTTTGTGGACTCTTATAATTGTGCATTTACTTTGAATATCTTTAATATGCTTTAGATGGTTGATATTACATTGCGTTATGATGATGATATGATTGATCAATTTTTTCGACATTGACTTGAGCATGTGGACTTTGATTAGGATACATTGGGACCAATACTAAGATCGGACTTTTACCCTCTCATCTCTAGTTTTATCATGTTGCTCATATAATCTTGCTTCCATCTTTTTCATAACAAAAAATGACGTAAAGAGAGAATAAAAGGTGGGGTGAACTCCTAGTGCAATAAGTCAGAAGAGCATGCAATCTCCGTGGTGTGAAAGATCACTCCGGGTTCGATCCTCCGTGGCAATGCAAAGAGTATCATTAGTGGGTCTGGACCGTAAAACGAACGGACTCGATGCCTCAAATAATGGTTTTAAAAGAAGAAAATATGAATAACTGAAAAAGATGAAAAGAATCAACAAAAAGTCTATGTCGTATTTCTTGGGGTGAGTTGTGCTTTTTTATGTACGTTCGATTGTGTTGGAGCTTATGATATCTTATCATTGATTATGAAGCATGTTAGGAAGGGAAATTGTCGTTTGTTTGATCTTGCGTTATTGTCCATCATATGTCACTTGGATAGAGACAACTTTTGCACATTCTTTAGATTCATTGTCGTGTGTTTGATTAGGACAAACATAGTTCAAATTTGGGGAATTGTTAATAACATGCATTTTGGGTTAGTTTAGGGTTGTTTTGAGTATTTTGAGTCTTACATTGTTTTGCTTTTATAGATTTTTGGTAGAGTCCTAGTCTACGCCTGTGCTTTGATTAATGTAGGTACTTTGGAGCTGAAGTGTTGATGATGAACATTGTTATCAAGTTTTTCCATACTCGCTGAGACCGATATGCATAATGGAGGAGTGAGTTCATTACAACTTACTCGAGGATGATCAAGGTCTAAGTGTGGGGGTGTTTGGTAGGCAATATCTTGCATAACGCATCCAGTGGTTGTTAGTGTCATTTATAGGTGATTTGGCAATGTTATAAAGCATATTACTTTAATCCGGATCTCACTCTGAAAATGCGTTAATCATGAAGATTACAGACATAAGAGAGAGGAAGAAGAAAAGATTGTCAAAGGGACGAAGGCACGACCATGCAGGAGAAGGCGTAGCCGTGCAGGGCAATAGAGCCCAGGGCGCGACCGCGCCTCTGTTGGGCCGGGAGCGCAGCTTTGGTTTTGCTTGCGGAATTTACTTTGGGCCTTTGTTCCTTTCTGATGGAGTTTTGGGCTGGGCTTTTAGTATTATTATGTTTATAATTAGGTTATGAAGAAATAGGGTTTTAGGAACTTTGACTCCTCATCCATCATTATCTTAGTTTAATTTTATGTTATTGAGAGAACTATGTCATACTAGTCTCTTTTGCTTTGTTCAACAATTAAAGCCTTCGGATGATTGGGTTGTGATACTTCTACTTTAGTTCTTATTCATATTTGGATTGTTTCATCTCTCTTGTGCTTTTATGTTTATTGAATTTGATTTATCTTTCTAGCTTAGCTACCTTGGTAAATTAGATCTATTCATATTGCTAAGGTTTGACTTGTTCTTGTTGAAAGGTCTTATCTTTGTGTAAAAAATCAATGCATGACCTAATTATGATTGTTATTGTAGAGAGAGTTGATTATGTGTTAAATATCGATTGATGTCAATGATATTGCATGCACCTATCTATTCCTGAGTTCATTGTTGCTTCGCTTTTAATCTTGATAGTTTTCAGGGTTGTAGTTTAGTAAGGGTTATTAGGACTAGTTGGACTAATAACTATATTAGAACAGGGATTAGGACAACCATTTAATATGAACTGTTGATGAACTCGAATGTCAATAGGAGTCAATGATCAGCTTATCTATCCGTGTGTGAATGCTTGTTGAATGGAGTGCTTTCTCTTATTACTTTCATAATCAGTTAGTTAGTTTAGTTTAGCTACATCCAATCCCTTCCTTTGGTTACTTAATAAGTTGATCATATTATTAATACAAGAATTGATAAACTAACTCCTGTGGTATTCGACCATTGATTGCCTCTTTACTATTGTAGAGTAGCTAGTTAGGATAATTACTTTGATTGAGCATAAGGACAGGTTTTTTGTGGCTCGTCGCAGAACTTATACATGCTCACAAAAAAATATGTGCACACCCAGGATAAAGATGATGCGCACTAATACACACTCAAGGCAAAACTAATGCACACTTATATTCACATTAACACATAATCACTCATCGCAAACAAATGCATACTCATTTCCAATTAAATATTATTAAAGAAACTCAGTGAACAAACGAATAATAAGAAAATAATGAATAATTAAGGCATATGTAATACACAATTGTACTCCTAATAACAAACACTCGCTCGTCACGAACCAATGCACACTACTTTAGTTAACGATGCACACTCACCAGCACGAGCTGTTTAATTAGATGGACCAGATTCATTCTCTATTTTCATTTAAACCCTCATACGTACCTGATTCAAGGCCATATAACATTTGGATATAATATATGTTCATCATATCCGGACCCGTATTTCGTGCATAATCTAGCTAACACCTCTATCCATTTTCACTGGTACAGTCAAGAGGAACAGCTAAGTTTATTTAACTCTTTTCTATGTACAAGTATATATATTTGGATATATTTGGCTGCAATATATGGCTTATCCGTGATTGCAATGGTTCTTGGATCATTGGATTCGGACACAAGTATATCTGGGGCTCATGCATAGTGCCCATGGTTGAGTTATGGGATATTTTTGATGGATTTCAAATTTCTTGAGAGAGGGGTTTTAGGAATGTCATTCTTGAACCCGATTCTAAGATTGTTATTAATTTAATTAACTCAAAGTCACCCCACTCCCATCCTCTTTGCAGCCTAGTCTATCGAGTTCATGACTTCACTAGTAGGACTTGGAGCATCCAAATATGGCATTGTTATCACAAGAGAAACTCTACTATGGACAAACTCACTTCATTAGCTTTAGGTTGTAATGTTTTTAATAGCCCTCTGAATGGTCTTCCTAACATTCTATAAAATGATGTTAGAGGTTTTGGTTTCCCTAAACTTGAATAAGCGTAATTAATAAATTTATAAAGGATATCGTCCCTTCTTTTTTTAAATAAATATATATAATATTTTGCATATATAGCGCACAAGTGCGTATATTAGTGCACTAATGGTCTCATTCCAACTATTAGTGAAGCTCCACCTTGTTGACTGAAGTTGACTGATAGTATACCGGTAATGTTTGGCAGCCGGTATTGTGAATCTAAAATTTAAAGAGAATGCAATATTTTTTGACAAACGGTTCACCAGAATCTCTACTATACTAAAAAATGTGAGTTGTTATAACCCTTACCTCTTTCATGATTATTTACATATTTTCCATTTCTTTTTATACCCGTCTATCTCAATCTCATTACTCTATGTTCGATCTTTCAATTCATATGTTGGATAATTTGTCATCAGTGGCGAGAATGAGAATGTCAGAGCAGGAGATGACGCAAGAGCAGGAGATCTCAGAAGCAGCATTAACGATGAGATCGAAGCCTTCTGTGTGGAGGGAGAGGTTGAGGTCAGCATCGCACTCAACGTAGTTGAAGGTGGTAGAGGTGATGAGGATGGGGCATTGAAACCGGGGGAGGAAGACTAGGTGGAAGATGGTGGCAGCGGTGGGGGTAGAGGTGATTTGCTTATAGGTGATAAATTGATGGAGGATTTGCTTGAATTGGGGGCGTGATTTTGCAGTAATAACGAAAATTGAGGCGGGAGTGAGAGGGAATGAAGGAAGTGACGAGGAGGAAGATAAGTAGTGCAGGATTCATTATTGGACACATTAGGTTGGGAGGAGGTTAATATATGAAGGTGAAACCCTAATTTGAAGAAATTATGGATTTTGCGGGTGAGGGAGAATTTTCTCCTTCTCCATTGTGGATGTGAGAGAGAATTGAAAAGGAATTGTATTATAAGGGCTTTCTGGGGCGCACGTCAGAAAAGTGTGGGGCGCAGGTCACATTTTCTGCAAAACTTTTGCAGAACTGGTTTTTACCCATTTAGCCGCTTTCAGCTATGCAGGAAAAGGCTCTGCAAAACTTTTGCAGAAAAAATGACCTGCGCCCCACAAATTTTGAACGTGCGCCGTTGTCCTCCGTATTATAATGTACGGAAGACTTTTCTCCTTCTCCATCTTCGATGTGAGGGAGACATGGCAAGATTACCAATTCCGTTTTTTGCTTGAAAACCAAGAAACCATGGTTTCTCGCCGATCATGGTGTCTCTAGAGGTGAGAGCGGGGGCGTGAGGATGAGGAAAGGTGGTAAATAAGGTAAGCAGAGTCGTGGTCCTGTACCTACTCCGGCGATGTTAGCTGGACGCGAATCTTCTTCCGGTCTGATTCCGATGAACCGTGTGGCGTCTCAGATCTTGCCTATTCTGATTGCTTCGGAGGGATCTGAGGCTCGTGATGATGTTATTTCGGAACCTATTGCTGATTGTAGGGTTGCTTTGGAGAATCTAGGGGTGGATGGCCCTGGCATCGTTATTCCTTTGGTAGTGATTTTCGATTGCTCTCGATTTCAGAAATTAGAGAACATAGAACTGAAAGATCGGATGATCTATGAGTTTGAGGATGATGAAGTTTGATCTAAGGTGACAGAATGGAATCAACACTAATTGGCGGTGTAATTGGGCCTGGATTGACGAAAATCCAGATGTCTGAATTTGTGAAGAAACCCTTGTGCTTTTCGGGTGTGGATATTCAATTCAAGAAGGATGGAATTTGGATCTTCAAATTCAGGCATGAAGCAGATCTTGTAAGATTCTTGCTCATGATACTTGGCTTTTGAATGGACGTTTTCCTTTGGCTCTGAAATGATCGATTCCAGGTATGGCTTTTGTCTGGGCTAGTCTTCACTCTGTTCCTGCTTGGATTCATCTCTGAAATCTTGACCATATCTTCATGTCAGACCGTACGCTGAATGTTATTTGTAGCATGATTGGTTCACCTATTAGCATAGATGAAAGGAGTATATGTCATGGATTTTTATCGAATGTTCGTATGCTGATTAATGTTTATGACTCTGATGTTTTGAAGGAAGATATTACCCTTAAGAGTAAATCTGGCCAAGTCTTTAAATATCGTGTCTGGTATGAATGGATACCACACATATGTGATTGTTGTTGTTTCTTTGGTCATATGACTAAGAATTGCAAGTTGATTAAGGTATTTAAGACTGTCAAAGAAGGTCACCATGAGGTGAAGAATGGTGTCCCTGCTACGGTCTCTAGATCTATTCCTATACTATCTACAAATCAAGAGGCAATTCCTGTAGATTGTACTACTCCGGTTGATAAGGATAGAAACTTGGGGACTAATTATAAGATAGTTTGTCCTAGTCTTCCTCCTCCATCTTCACATAATACTACGTAAACATAGCATCATAAGAGTATAGTAGGAAAAGGAGGGATTGCTCATGCTGATGGAGATGATGTGACCAGATAAGGGGGTAGCAACCTAGCAAGTAGTTCTCATGGTTAATACACCCCTTTGTGCCTAGAATATTAGAGGATGTGTCTCTCCCTCTAAGATCAAACTCATTAAAGAGCTTGTTTTGATACATAATATCAATGTCATTGCTTTGTTTGGGACAAATATTAAGAAGGAGAATGAATTTGATGTCGCTAAGAAACTTATGATGAATTGGCCCTTTGTTAGCAACAGTTCTCTTATTGATGAAGGAAGAATCTGGTTGTCTTGGGATGCCACTAAAGTTAGCTTTTTCCCTTTAGTTATCTCTTGTCACATGATACATTGCTCTATTCATAGACTTGATGACAATGATTTTTTCCTTGGTACTTTTGTCTATGTTCAAAATGACAGAGTGAGTAGGGATTGTGGGTTTATTTGAAGAATCTGAATGTCGGTAGTGTTGCTTGGACTGTTCTCGGATATTTCCATTGCCTCTTGGATTCTTCTGAGAAGTTTTCTTTTGGGAGAAGATTTATTAGAGGTTAGGAAGAGCTTGATTCTGTTTTGAGGGATAATGATCTTGTTGACATTGTGTTTAGTGGTGCTAAGTATATGGAGTAATCAACAATACAGTTCTAATAGGATTTCTTGTAAGTTTGACAGAATTGTGGTGAATAGAAAGTGGCAAGGTGAGTAACCTGAGGCTAAGGCTCTTTTTGATGACTCATGTTGTTCTGATCATTCCCCTAGTGTTCTTGTGATTGATCCTGGTTTTATGATGAAGAGCTTTCCTTTCAAGTTTAGAAATTTTTAGACTGAAGAGAAAGACTATGATGATCTTGTGAAGAGGGTTTGGAATGTTGAGGTGACGGGGAACCCTCAGTTTAGACTTGTTTCTAAACTAATACCCTTAAGTCCTCTCCTTAATGTTGGCCAAAAGGGTAGATTTAGGCATCTAAAGGTTATGATTGAAAGAGCATTATGTCTCTTAAATCTGCTCATGAAATCTTGCATTCTGACTTTAGTAATGTTCTTAAGCAACAAGTTGTTCATGATGCCAAGGAGCTGATGGAACTTAGGCTCTCTCAATTGGATAGTTTTGTTAAGTAGAGAGCTAAGATTGATTGGATTTTCCCTTGGTGAAGAGACTTCCTCTATCTGCTATAGTGGTATTAAGGGCAAAAAGGCATCTTGTACTATATTCTCTCTTCATGATAGAGATGGTTCTCTCTGATGCAGGAGCATCCCTATCAACAACTCCTCAAAGGGCAATCACAAGATCCATGGCTAAGAGGACCAAAGATCAAGTTAGGCAAGCCATTTTAGCTCTCAATATGGACCAGGAGATGAAGCCTATTGCCTCTACTCTTTTGACATGTCAAAGAGGTATCTCTCCTCTACAAATTCCATGAAGAACACTTGGTCATTTCTGGACCAAGTCAAGCTACAAAGAGCCAACTTTAGGACATACCCGGATAGACCTCTAGCCGGCTATGTCACTTTCAAGTGCATTTTGCACAAGCTTCTTTATGTTTTTTATGAAACATTTCTTATGGTATTTTGGTCTTAATTAAGTGAACTTTATGAGGTTCAAAGGGCCGGCTCTCACTTGGTATAAAAGCCAAGAGATAGCTCATTATTCCGGGCCTTTGAATTGATTAAAAACACACATGTTGTAAAAGTTGAGCAAAGACTCCTTTCTATCATTTGAAGGCCACCTTGGTTTGTTGGTTGATCAACTGAAAACAACCTTATCTCTTGCCCAATTATATCTTGTTTGTGTGATTGTTATTGTATGAACTTGATTAGGGAAACTCATGGTGCTCTAGGTGGTATATCCCCTAGTTGTGTTGTGTTATAGCTTGTTTGTTTCTTGTGGGCTTGCATTGTGTTGAGGTTAAGTCCAAGGTGCTTGCAAGAGAGCATAAGAATCACTCAAGAACTTATCCCCTTTGTTTTCATTTCACTTCTATCTCTATTTTGCATCCAAGCTTGTTTCCAAGCTAGGATAACATCTAGAACATTGTTCTTGATGTTTGGAAAGGATTGAACTCTAGATCCGAGCCTTGTAGGGATTTCCCTACATCAAGTGGTATCAGAGCTCAGTGATTTCATCCTTTGTTCACCTTAGAAAACCCAAAACCAAGTGCCTTGCAAGTTCTTGCAAGAACACTTGACAAAAACATTGTGAAAACCCACAAAAGCTAGCCTTTTCTTTACCTTGTTTCTTTGGTCTAACCAAGATGAATGCTTGAACTTTTTGCAGGACTAAAACCAAGGTTGAAGGTGAGGAAGTTGCCTAAGGAATTCCCTAAGTTTGGCTTCGGAAGTTCCAAGGAAAACCTACCCTTCACCCAAATCTGTGTCTTGTTCCGGGAACCAGCGCCGAGCAAGATACCAAAAGCCAGACCTTTTTAGCCCTACCAAACGCAGCCATCTTCAAGAACAATCTGAACCAAGTGTAAAGTACAGGTCTTGATCTTTCTACAGCAACAAAAATCACCCAAATCCACCGAGTAGATCGTTCTGACCAAGGGAAAGAAAATCACTCCAGAGGCAGAAAACCGGGTGCTTGATTTCACGCACAAAAGTGGTCAAGAACCCAACTTTGAAGCTTCACCCCTCAATCCAAACACAACCAAACGAAGAACACTCATGTGCCCCATGAAGAACAACATTTGATCTGTGGAGGGGAACAAAAATCAGACCAAGGGCACGAGTAGATTGTCCAAAACACTAAAGCCAAAACCTTTCCCAAAGCGGTAAAGTGTCACTTCTCCTTTCCAAAAGTGTTGACCTAGCATTTTCCCAAGGCATTGCAGCCTCATTGAGCCGTGCCTTTTTGGATGTGACCTGAGCCTTCTACCTAGAAAAACCTCCACTACAAGGATCAAGAAAAGTCATATCCATTGCAGCCCATTGACCTCTTGAAAAACACACCCAAAGTTGCTTGACAATACACTTTTGTACCCGGTAACGTGCTAGCTTGCCTATTCAACATTAAACCTTGTACCTTTTGTTGTGTACTCCAAGTGCAACATTTGGAACGTGACCAAGTGGTCATAATACTCAGAGAAGACGGAGAGAAGGGATTGCCAAGTGCCCTTCACAACTTAAGCCATACCCCACCTTTTAGCCTTAAGAGAAGTAGTACACCTAAGGTGGTTTACTTAACTTCTTTTCTTTTCCTAAACACAATCCTCAGCCTTTTCCAAGGAACTTTTGAAGGCAATTACAAGGGGACTCCAAGGGCTTCTTGTTCACCTCAGACTAAGGTAATAGCCCTTCGCCCCTCTTGAGCTAAACACACTAAAACAATTCTGTTTTTGCCTAAGTACCTAAAACTGCATGCTATAACTCTTGTTTCTTTGGCATCATTAAGTGTACTTAATCTAGCTTCACTCAAATCATTTCACACTTATAAGGTACTATATTGAGCAGAGATTGTGAGATTATCTTTGAGTGTGAGGGAAGACACAAATCAAACACAAGTTATTACTCTAACTTAACATCTTTGCTTGTTGTTTGTGTGACAATGTCTAGCTCACCCCATCATTCTCAACAAGAGGAGGTGAACCCTTTGATCAACTCAGAGCAAAGTATCACCAACCCTCAACCAGACCTAGCCTCACTCATAAGGACCCTTAATGACACCATAGCTAGAAATCACCAAGAGCTCTCTAGTAGAATGGCAACATTGGAGTCAAAACATAAATCACCAAGGAGTTCTCCTAGGATCTTAAGGAACCAATATGAACCAGGGAAACCCTCTCATGCACACTCCCATGCTCCTATTCCTAGACAAGATGTGAGGATAGGCTCCATCTCACCCATAAACAGACCTGAGCCTATTAGGATACCAACTAAGGAACATGTTTCACCCCTAGCAAGACCATCACCTATGCAATACCAAAGGGAGTTTCCTAACTTTGATTCTCCTAATGTGAATACATATAGTGATGATTTTGTTGATGAGTTTCAGGATGATAGGTACATGAGATTTGGAGGAAGAGGGAGCAGAGGAAGGAGGGTAAGGTTCCAAAGGAATGAGCACCCTTATGGGTATGTTCCTAGGGAACTTAGACATGAGCAACCCTTTGAGCAAGCCCCTAGACATGCCCCAGTACACCATCTAGGACCAGCTCCAAGGCAACCAAGACATGATCAAGGGTTTGAGCAAGTGCCTAGGCCAAGAGAAGAGGATGGCATTGGCAAGATAAAGGTGAAGATTCCACCATTTGAGGGCAAGTGTGATCCGGACACCTACATGGCATGGGAAAGAAAGATGGACCAAATCTGGTCATGCCACAACTTCAATGAAGAAAAGAAGGTACAACTTGCTATCCTTGAATTCCAAGATTATGCTATGTTGTGGTGGGATAACTTGGTCCAAGGGAGAAGAGAAAGACAAGAGCCTCCCATCCAGAATTGGGATGACATGAAGAGGGTCATGAGAGAAAGATTTGTACCTGAGCACCATGCAAGGGAGCTAAGGCACAAGTTAGAGACCTTGAAGCAAGGAAATCAGAGTGTGGAGGAAGTGTATAATGCAATGCATATGGCCATGATCAAGGCCAACATCAGAGAAGACCCAATGGCCACCAATGCAAGGTTTCTAAGGGTGTTGAACCCTTCCATCTCCAATGAGGTAGACATGTATCCTTATGAAACTAGTGAACAATTATTTCATAATGCTATCAAGGTTGAAAGGAAGATGAAGGCTAGGATGGTGCAAACAACAAGTCCCACTTCTAGGCAAATGGGATCAAGCACCCCATGGGCTAACAAGTCAAGCACCACCCCTACCCAAGCACCCAAGGGAACCTATCCACAAAGGGATCAACCTAAGCCCCAAGGCCAAGCCATGGGCAACTCAGGGAGTACTTCTAAACCCCCTAATGTGTCTAATACTCCTTACCCTAGATCTAGTAGTTTAGAGTGCTTCAAATGCAAGGGTAAAGGCCATTTCATGAGAGATTGTCCTAACAAGAGAGTTATGTTCATTAATGCTATGGGACAATATGAATCAGAAAGTGAGCATGAAGATAATGAACCTAGTAATGACCTAGATGTGGACTTAACGGAAGAACCAGAGGAGATAGGTTATGAACATGGTGAAGTGCTAGTTTGTAGGAGAGTTCTAAGTGTCCAAACTGAATTGGTTGAAGATAATCAAAGGGAGAACATTTTCCATAGTAGATGCATGATCAAAGACAAGGTTTGTGATGTGATTATTGATGGAGGAAGTTGTTGCAATATAGCTAGTAGTGAATTGATAGAAAAGCTAGACTTGCCATCCATATTACATCCTAGACCTTACAAACTACATTGGATGAATGATAGTGGAGAACTCAAGGTTCACAAGCAATGTAATGTGACCTTTAAGATAGGCTCATATGTGGCCACTATTCTTTGTGATGTCTTACCCATGCAGGCTTGTCATCTACTCTTAGGGAGACCATGGCAATATGACAATAAAGTTACACATGATGGCTTTTCTAACAAGTACTCCTTCATGGTTAATGGTAAGTTGGTTACTTTGAAACCTATGACACCAATTCAGATTGTAGAAGCAGCTGAGGCTAAGAGAGCCAAGGAAAGGGACAAGATGGTAGCACAAGAGAGGCCTAAGACCAAGGACAAGTCCCTGGTTTTGCACAACTCCAAGTCCCAAGGACAATACTCCATGCTAGTGATCAAGGAAGTTCAAAGGGATGAATTTCTGCCCAAGGATGATATACTAAGGAGCTTAGTCAAGCATCCCACCTTCACATCAGAAGCACCCAGCCACACATTTCCTAATACCATCCAAAAGGTGCCAGATGAGTTCCATGAGTTGTTTCCACAAGAGCTACCCATTGGACTTCCACCACTAAGAGGGACCATGCTTAGAGCCTTGCTTGAGACTAGCCTTAAAGCAAGGGAAGACATTGTGCCACGTGTTGAGTTTGCCTACAATAGGGCCACACACTCAAGCACCAAGGTAAGTCCTTTTATGTGTGTGTATGGTACTAACCTTCTAACCTCCTTTGATCTTATTCCTTTGCCTAGCAAAGAGAAGTGTGACTATAGTGCAGGGAACCAGGTTAAACTCATCAAGGAGCTACATGAAAGGACCAAAGAGAGGCTGGAGAGCTTACCCACAAGTGTAGCTGAGGCAAAGAACAAGCATAGGAGGAAGGTCAGACTCAAGGAAGAAGCTAGGGAAGGGGAAGAACAAGAAGAGGCTCCAATCATCAATACTGAAGATGGCCTGAGGTCAGGCCCTTCAAATGAAGGAGGGAATGATGCAGGAGCATCCCTATCAACAACTCCTCAAACGGCAATCACAAGAGCCATGGCTAAGAGGACCAAAGATCAAGTTAGGCAAGCCATTTTAGCTCTCAATATGGACCAGGAGATGAAGCCCATTGCCTCTACTCTTTTGACATGTCAAAGAGGTATCTCTCCTCTACAAATTCCATGAAGAACACTTGGTCATTTCTGGACCAAGTCAAGCTACAAAGAGCCAACTTTAGGACATACCCGGATAGACCTCTAGCCGGCTATGTCACTTTCAAGTGCATTTTGCACAAGCTTCTTTATGTTTTTTATGAAACATTTCTTAGGGTATTTTTGTCTTAATTAAGTGAACTTTATGAGGTTCAAAGGGCCGGCTCTCACTTGGTATAAAAGCCAAGAGATAGCTCATTATTCCGGGCCTTTGAATTGATTAAAAACACACATGTTGTAAAAGTTGAGCAAAGACTCCTTTCTATCATTTGAAGGCCACCTTGGTTTGTTGGTTGATCAACTGAAACAACCTTATCTCTTGCCCAATTATATCTTGTTTGTGTGATTGTTATTGTATGAACTTGATTAGGGAAACTCATGGTGCTCTAGGTGGTATATCCCCTAGTTGTGTTGTGTTATAGCTTGTTTGTTTCTTGTGGGCTTGCATTGTGTTGAGGTTAAGTCCAAGGTGCTTGCAAGAGAGCATAAGAATCACTCAAGAACTTATCCCCTTTGTTTTCATTTCACTTCTATCTCTATTTTGCATCCAAGCTTGTTTCCAAGCTAGGATAACATCTAGAACACTTGTTCTTGATGTTTGGAAAGGATTGAACTCTAGATCCGAGCCTTGTAGGGATTTCCCTACATCACTCTCATTACTGATCCTAGCTCTACTATCTTTGAAACTGTGGATTATTATACTGGTCTTCTTGGCAATTCCTTTCAGGCTAGTT
The DNA here is from genome assembly GCF_046119375.1 of Phyllobates terribilis. Classification (NCBI taxonomy): domain Eukaryota; kingdom Metazoa; phylum Chordata; class Amphibia; order Anura; family Dendrobatidae; genus Phyllobates; species Phyllobates terribilis. Next base: position 24,065 of record NW_027370292.1, read on the forward strand.
ACTGTTGTTTTCATGATTTTTCTAAGCATGTGATCAGCTCTGATATACATGCCTCCTTATATTGATTGCCTTCTAGAGATGAGATTAAATGTGATGTTGTTGACATTGGTAATCTCATATCACCATGTCTTGATGGCTTTGGTAGTTGGTTCTTTAAGAAGAGTTGGGAGATTATGAAGAAGGATGTGATTGAGGCCATTGGTGACTTATTTAGGAGGGGTATAATTCTTAACCAGATTAATACCACCTTCATTAGTCTTATTCCTAAAGTTTATAACCTATTATTCATTAGAGAATTTACACCTATTTCCCCCTGAAATACCATTCTCAAGGTCATTTCTAAAATATTGGTTAATAGAATTTGGCCTCTCTTGGATGGCATTATTTCTGAGTCTCAAGGAGATTTTATGCCTAGTATCTCTATTACCTCTAATATTGTTGTTGCTAATGATCTTACCAAGGGTTACAATTGCTACAGAATCTCTGTTAGTTGAGCTTTAACAGTCTTATTAAAGCTTAATCTATTTTTCTTTGTTTTGATGATAACAAACTAATATGTTTAATCTCTTAGTGTTTTTAAGCTTTCCAGGTTACTGTAATATCTGCTGGGATGCGCTTAAGTCACTTAGAGATGCGCTTCGACTGGTCTCAGTCGTGCTTAACACCAAGCGGAGAAAGCAAGTTTCGCAAGCGGTGTTTAATAATCCCATTCAAGTCCAGAAGTGAGTATAGGCGAGCTTCTAAGGCATAGAAGATGCGCTTGAATGAAGTGGAAGAAGTGTTGATCACGAGGTTCCACCATAGCACAAGGTGTACGCTGTCGCAGAAGAGAACTATCGAAATGCAAGGGAAGGCTGGTGAGCGGGAGAACTCATGTTGCGTGCACAAGAGGTGTGAGAAGAACTTGAAGGCTTTGAGACGCATAACCAGGGATCGCCAGCGTGGAGCATAGTTAGTTAGCACAGTGGACACGGATTGCTGAGGTGGCGTGCATCAACAAGTTGAAGAACAAAACCAAATTAATCTAAGCGGCTGATTATTTCTTACAATCTAATCAAGGCGCACGGATTGATGAGGTGGCAATATGCTAAGTCTATGTTTGTTACACGAAATTAAGTTAGAGTTGTAGCTTAAGGTTTGTGTATAAATAGTGGACTGTTGCATTCACTCTAATGATTACAAAGTGAGGAATTCAGAGAGAAGCTAGGAGAGCTTAAGTGTTTACTCAGTTGTAATCAAGAGAGGTGAAGTGCCATTGTTCTAGAGCTGAACTCAATTATTGTAAAGAGAGTTTACGAGTGAGCTTCAAGAGTTGAAGCGAGAGATTGTAACCTTCTTTTATCAATACAAAGTAGTGGTGAGTTTTATCCCGAGTCAGTTCGTGACTTAGGGTTCTCACCGTTTGGAAACTCTTTGTGTGCAAATCTTAGTGCGCTTTAAACACTTAAAGCGCGCTCTTATTGTTGTCTGACCTTTTCCGCGTTCAAGGACTTTAGTAAATCAATTACTAAGTGTCTTACAATGGTCAAGCGGATCTCCAAGTATTAAAGCGCAATTCGATACTTGAGAAGCACATCTAAGACTTAATGAACCTTAGAAGACGTTGAACAATAGTGGCTTAATAAACACGAACCTACAATTGGTATCAGAGCCTAAAGGTTTGCCTATTTTTGCACTAATCCTTTTTGCAGATCAGAAGGATTTTGAAGAGTAAAGAACATGTCGAACTTCAACCTCAGAATCTCTCTCGTAAAGCCCCATGTACTCATTGAAGGTGAATTGGAGTGGTGGCTAACGATGACAATGAATTATATACAGCAAACAGATTATCAGTGCTGGAAAATCATCGACAAGGAAGATGAGATAATTTCTGAGAAAGATGACTCCAAATGGGAAGCCAAGGAGTATCAACTAATGGAGAAAAACGCCAAAGCGCGTCAGCTCATCCTAAATGCGCTCTCTCGTAAAGACATTGATAAGGTAATGTCCCTTCCTACTGCTAAAGAGATGTGGACATCCATTATCAACGTGCATTCAAGTAGTGAAGATATGAAGGACAACCGACTATTTGAGTTGAACCGTGAATTTTGCTCCATTAAAATGGGTGAAAATGAGCTTGTATCTGACTACCATTCTCGATGCCAAATTCTTTATGACAAAATGCTATCCGCTGGAATGGAAAAGAAGGCTTGGGAGTACTCTATGGCATTCATCCATGGGGTGAATTCCAACTACGCGACTCTCAAGCAGATTCTTCTCCAATCAAAAGCGACTCGAGAATTGCCTATTTCTGTGCTTGCAGGAAAGTTGAAGGTACAAGAAATCAAGAACAATGAAGAGAAAATCTCAGAACGAGAAACCAAGGGCATGGCGCTCAAACTCTCACGCGTCCTCTAGAAACTAGAGAATGATGACGAAGGAGACGATGATTATGATAGAGATGTCGCCATGATGACCAAGGTAGTGAAGAAATTCTTTAAGAGACAAGGTGGATTCAAGCGCGATCCTACAGCCAAGCAACGCGATGTCCGAGACTTTACATGCTTTAACTGCAATGAGAAGGGACACCTAGCCAAGGAGAATCCAAGCTCCAGCTCCAACAAACAGCCCCCTAAACAAGCCTTTTTCATGCTTTGGGGAGAATCAGACGAAGATTCTGAAGATGGAGCGCAAGCAGACGTTTGCTTGATGGCTGGTGAAGGATCCGATTCAGACTCTGGTTCTGAAATTGAGGTAGCGAGTCTAAATCTTGACATTTTACCTAAGCGCAACCTTGTTTGCCTCTTAAGAGAATTAATGGTTGAACACAGGTCTCTAGCTACTGAAGCTAGAGAACAGCTGGTTGAACTTAATTCTAAAAAAGAAGTAATAGTTGAGCTTTCTAAACGTTTGCATGACAGGCCCAAACTTCTCTCTAAATCTTGTGAGCGCTGTCATGGAAATGGGTTGGAAAGAAACTCTGATTCAACTAAGGACGTAAAGCTTGATCAAATTATATCCAAGCTAGACGACCTGACTAAACTAGTAGAGGCAAGGTCTGTTTCTCAAACAGTCTTTGTTAAAGCTAGACCTGGACTGGGCTATGATCCCCAAGAGTCTTCTTCTTCTACCAGCTTTCCTCAAACAAGTGACTACTCTGAAAAGCTTAAGTCACTTGAACAAGACTTGACTGCCTACAAGAGTGAAAACTCTCATTTGAAAAGCAGAATCAATGTCCTTGAGGAACAACCATCCGAAACCAAAGAGTGGTTTCATGGGGAAAAATCGCATCACTTGTATAAAAAACAAGCGCGCACCCTAGTTCAGCCTATGAAACTCAAGAAGAAAGAACCATTTAGACCAAGAAAAGGGAAGTATGGTTACGTGAGAGGTAACCATTACTGCACTTTTTGTGGTAAAAATGGACATGATAGGCATGACTGTGAGGAACTAAAAGGCCACAAAAACAAGCCCTATAAGCCAATGGCTAAATCTGAGGGCAAGCGCACACGTCGTCGACATTCACCTGTCGAGAACGATGGCGCTTCAGCACGCAGAGGTGCACTTCGTGAAGCGATACCTCATCTAGTGCTAGATTTAAATGAACCTAGCTATTATGAGCCAGTCCAAAAGACTAGCTCAGCAATAGCTATGTCTAATATTCCCTCGAAGTGCAAGCTTCGTTGGGAGATCAAAGCTTGATTTCTTCGCTTGCAGGTTGGAATGCAGAGTAGGTGGTATATCGACAGCGGATGTTCGTGTCACATGACGGGCGATCCAACATTACTACTCTCATTTCAAGCTAAGGAGGGAGGCAGCATCTCCTTCGGTGAAAAGAAGCAGGGAAGAAGCAAAGCTCAAGGCAGCGCACATCTAAACAAGTCAATACAAATCAAAGATGTGAATTTAGTAGAAAGCCTCAGATTTAATCTACTCAGTGTAGCCCAGTTGTGTGACCAAGGGGGAAACAAGGTATGGTTCAGCACAAGTGAATGTGCAGTGGTCAGCCCTGATCAAGAAATACTTCTAAAGGGTAAGCGCATTGATAATACATATATGTTTGATCACTCCTTCTCCCCCAAGCGCAACCTATGTCTCGCTACACTCGAAGAGACAACCAGTCTTTGGCACTAGAGAATGGGACATGCTAGTCTACATCTACTCAACAAGCTTCAGTCCAAAGACCCGCTTCGTGGTCTTCCTCGCATCAAAGTGGAATCCATGACTTCATGCTCAGATTGATCCAAGGCCAAAGCGACAACAAGCTCCTTTCCATCTATTAAGGTAGTGCAGACCAAGGCTCCTCTAGAGCTTCTCCACATGGACTTATGTGGACCACTACGTACTCAGAGTAAGGGAGGTAATCGCTACATTTTCTTTATAGTTGATGACTATTCTCACTACACCTTGACTCTCTTCTTAAAAGACAAGAGTGAAACCTTTGAAAAGTTTCGTACTCATGCGCTTTTCTTAGAAAAGAGTTTGGGGCTCCCCATTTGTTCAATTCGTTCTGATAATGGTACCGAATTCAATAATGGAGAGTTCTTAGCATTTTGTGATGAAAGGGGTATAGATCATAATTTTTCTATTCCTAGAACCCCTGAGAAAAATGGAGTTGTTGAGCGCAATAATAGGACTCTACAAGAGATGGCACGCACAATGCTACTCTCTAGTGGTTCATACTATTGGGCACAAGCTGTGAGCACAACATGTTATATTACTAATATGTTTAATCTCTTAGTGTTTTTAAGCTTTCTAGGTTACTGTAATATCACTTAAGTCACTTAGACATGCGCTTCGACTGGTCTCAGTCGCGCTTAACACCAAGCGGAGAAAGCAAGTTTCGCAAGCGGTGTTTAATAATCCCATTCAAGTCCAGAAGTGAGTATAGGCGAGCTTCTAAGGCATAGAAGATGCGCTTGAATGAAGTGGAAGAAGTGTTGATCACGAGGTTCCACCATAGCACAAGGTGTACGATGTCGCAGAAGAGAACTACCGAAATGCAAGGGAAGGCTGGTGAGCGGGAGAATTCATGTTGCGTGGACAAGAGGTGTGAGAAGAACTTGAAGGCTTTGAGACACATAACCAGGGATCTCCAGGGTGGAGGATAGTTAGTTAGCACAGTGGACACAAATTGCTGAGGTGGCGTGCATCAACAAGTTGAAGAACAAAACCAAATTAATCTAAGCGGCTGATTATTTCTTACAATCTGATCAAGGCGCACGGATTGATGAGGTGGCAATATGCTAAGTCTATGTTTGTTACACGAAATTAAGTTAGAGTTGTAGCTTAAGGTTTGTGTATAAATAGTGGACTGTTGCATTCACTCTAATGATTACAAAGTGAGGAATTCAGAGAGAAGCTAGGAGAGCTTAAGTGTTTACTCAGTTGTAATCAAGAGAGGTGAAGTGCCATTGTTCTAGAGCTGAACTCAAGTATTGTAAAGAGAGTTTACGAGTGAGCTTCAAGAGTTGAAGCGAGAGATTGTAACCTTCTTTTATCAATACAAAGTAGTTGTGAGTTTTATCCCGAGTCAGTTAGTGACTTAGGGGTCTCACCGTTTGGAAACTCTTTGTGTGCAAATCTTAGTGCGCTTTAAACACTTAAAGCGCACTCTTATTGTTGTCTGACCTTTTCCGCGTTCAAGGACTTAGTAAATCAATTACTAAGTGTCTTACACTGGTCAAACACATCTCCAAGTATTAAAGTGCAATTCGATACTTGAGAAGCGCATCTAAAACTTAATGAACCTTAGAAGACGTTGAATAATAGTGGCTTAATAAACACGAACCTACAACCTCCCTTAGATTTCTTATGAAAATTGAGCTTCAAAAGGCTTATGACAGTGTTAGTTGGTATTATCTGGAGAAGTCTCTTCTTCATTTGCAGTTTCCCTATCAACTTGTGAATTGTATTATGGAATGTGTTAGAACCCCCTCTTATTTTGTCATTTTGAATGGTGAAGTCAAAGACTTCTTTGCTGGTAAGAGGGGATTGAGATAAGGTGATCCCCTCTCTCCCTTTCTCTTTGTCATTGTGATGGAGATGCTTGCTAGGAAATTGGAGGTGGTTAGTAAATCTAAGGGATTTGGATTTCATCCTAAGTGCAAGTAACTTGGCCTCACTAATGTTGCCTTGCAGATGATCTTTTGATCTTTTGTAAGCTCAATGAGAGTACCTTGAGGAAGATAGGAGCTAGTTTGGATGAATTTGCTTCTGAGTCTGTGCTTAGTGTTAATGACAGCAAAACTAAAATTTTCTTTGTTGGTTTGTCTTCTTATAAAAAGAGGGATTTTGCTGGTTTTATGATATTTCAGTTGGGTAGTTGGCCTATGATATATCTTGGCATCCCTTTTAATCCTAGGAGGCTTAAAATCTGTGAGTATAAAACTTTCATGCATAGACTTCTTAGCTCTATCAATAGGAGAAAGTCTAGGCTCATTTCCTATGCTGGTAGAATCCAGTGATTAAAGTTGTGATAGAAAGTGTGTCTATTTTATGGATACAAGCCCTACTCCTTCATAAAGCCATTGTGAAGTACATTAAGAGAGTTTGTAGGGCCTATCTCTAGTCTAGTGCGACTGAGAGCAGAAGAAACCTTGTTGCCTGGCATGTTGTTTGTAGACCTTGCAGAAAGGGTGGTTTGAACATTAAGGAACTTTTCTAAAGCTTATATCTGATATCTGCTCTGGTAAGAGATCTCTTTGGACTATTGGGCTAAGAGAAATTTATTATCTTGCAATGATGTTTGGCAAACCAAAGCAAAGCATGGTAGTTCCTGTATTTGGAAGTGTGTTGTGCAGGTGAAGGATGAGTTTCTGGTGGCTGTTAATGGTTCCCTTCCATCTAGCCTTCATGCCAGAAATAAGCCCTAGAAAATATGCAATGCTTTAGTTTACTCCTCATTTATTCATCCCTATCCTGATGTGCCTTGGTATGAGGTAGTTTGGAATGGTTGTCATGCCAAGAAATGGTCTATGATCGGTTGGTTGGCTACTCGCAAGAACCTCCCTACTGCTCAGAAGCTTTGTTCCTGGGGCCTCATCCAACTGCAACTTGTTCTCATTGTCATCTGGATGAAGAAAATGAAGATCATCTTTGGTTTTCTTGTCACGTCTCCTCTGCTATTCTGGATAAGGTTATGCCTTGGCAAAGTGTGTGTAGTAGATGGCCTTCTCTCTTAGATGGGTGGCATTGGTTCCATGCTTGTCAAAAGAAGGATAACAATATCTACAACAGTAGACTCATCACTTTTACTTTTTTATTCTACTATATTTGGAAGCTTAGGAATGAGGTAATTTTTTATAATAAAAGGATTGATGTTACTAGAGTAGTTACTGAGATTATTGATGTTTGTAAATATAGGTGTTTGCATAAGATCAAGACTAGGAGTAGAAGAGGCCTTGCTATGATAATGAGGTTGGTGTAATTTTGGCCATGCTTTGTTTGCTAGCATGTGTCTTTGCAATAATATCCTTACTTACCCTTGGAAAAAAAACTTAATAGAGTTATAGTAGAGATAGGAAAAGTAATGGAGTGGAGAAGGTGGTGACAGAGATACATGAAAAATAATAGAGAACCATTTACAAGGTCGAGACACATGACAGGTGAAAACTTGGTCTTCCTTCACTAATGTCCTCTCTTACTCGGATACATAGGCCTATTTGGGAGTTGCTGCTGATTTTTTTAGATCATAATTACGGCTTCTTTTGTTATTACTATAACTATAACAACTATCAAATTAAGTAGAGACTTGGTATCTAAAAAGTTCAGTAAAAGAAAATTTTGTAGTAGAAATTTGACATGCGAGCCATGTTGCTCCCATATTCTTGTCTTCAAATAATACAAATAAAATTTGTCATTTGTAATCTTTCATTAACATTGGCCTCCTAATCTAAAATTTAATCGTAGCACAAACACTTTCAGGTTAGCTTTTGTAAGCTTACCTGTCGTCCTTGACAAGTGCATATTAGATGACATGACGTCACTCCTCTTTTTGTTCTCATATCTCAAAGCAATGTCTCTGACCTAACAGTTGAGCATGTTATTTAAGATTCTGCTAGAGTTTCTATTATATGCATGCCTAGTATCCATTGACACGATTTTTGTGTCGGCCTAGAAGATGTTGGGGTACTATCCATCGGCAAAGGAGTAGAGATGATGAGCTCGCAGATAGGGAGTTAGTTGAGCCTTCCAAAGGAGAAAATGTTCTTGTGAAAGCTTCACTATTATAAATGAAATGAAAGAGGGTAGGTGGGTAGAAGTTGAGGTAGGTGCAGTAATTTCAAGTTTACCTGGATAGGCTATGGTCGGCGGCGAACAAAGGAGTTGAAGGGCAGACCTTCAAAATGGTAGGGTTTACTTTAATTTAAGGAGGACATGTGTCCTATACAGCTCTGATACCATAGTGAATCAGAGAGAACCTGGCAGTTTTAGTGATTTGAATTGATGCTTCCTTGGTCATAACATTCATTACATCAAGCATTCCGACCAAAAAAATATTCATTACATCAAGCATATATATATAGTATGTCGTAAGACTGATGTATATCTATTAGGCCTTATGTGCCTCATCTACTTGGGCTTCTAGGTACAATCTTGTTCCGGGGGATGTTAGATGTTTGTCAGCCGAAGTTGGAGAAGAACACCATGGTCTATGTCAGTCTTATGGATTCCAAGTGGGTTGAATCTGGAAGCGCCTTCATGGCATTCGGTAGCCTGGATGGTGATCATCTTGGTACTTTTTGATTAACAAGCTCTTTAACAGTGAATTTTTTCCCTGTTGTCAAATGTTAAGAGTTTTTGGATTCCATATACCCTTTACGATGGTGCTAAAATGTGTTTTTGATGAGCTTGTAGTGATTTGATTGATGTTGAATAGTTTTACCTGTATTCAGGTTGTTTGGTTATATTCGACATTATTATGTACATCGTTTGAGCTTTCTAGGGATACTAACATTCTGGTGTGCTGATTCTTTCTGGTGTAACTTCTGATTCTTTAATTGAATTTTCATATTGAAAGAAACTGAATTTGGTGCTCTTTACATAATATTCATTACTTTGGGTTGCTGCTTATAATAATTCAAAATTAGTATCCTAATATTTTGAAGAAGTTCACTAGAGGTTTTGTTAGCTATCTTAATTCGAGAGTAGATTCAAGCCATTAGATATAGAAAGGTTCATGTCGTTTTTTCTAAAAGCGGTATCTTCCTTAAAAATCTTTTTGTTGAAGCATTGGATAATTTGTTGTGATCACGTGGAGGTCTACCATTTCATGGTTATATGAGAAACAAAATGGTCAGTTTATGAATGCAGGTCCTTATTACTGTTATTTTCATTGGTACTTGCTATTTCTGCTGGATGGATGGTTTTGATCATTGTGATAACCAAACTGAAGGTATGCAAATTTCTTCATATTTGTCCAATTTTAATGCATCATTTTAAACTATTGTCAAATCAGAAACATGGGGCCTTAGCTGGAGAGAAGCCTGAGCCAGAAGCTGTAAATTTTTCGTCTACTTGAAGCTCTCACTCTTAACCTTTTCTTTTAACATGTTATGATAATTTGTTTAAAGTGTAGGACTTGTAGAACCTGATCCTAGGGATATTGAAATTTTGGTACACATTAATAGGCTAGAATGTGTATTTGATGGGGGTGGTCTGAAATGCTAAGTTCGTTGGAAGAAGTTTATTGTGCAACTTAAGGTGTTCTTTTTTGTGGTTGAATAAGTTGTTCCTCTTCTCTGTATAATATGAGTCTGAAACATTGATGTGAAAGAAAGTTGACCTTGTCATATCGATTTTGCATTCTCATGATTATGTAATCCTGTTGAGAGATATGTTTAAGTAAGTGGTTGTTGGCAACCATTTACTTTGGACCATTAATCAAATGAGTGTGGCATGTTTTATCATTCTTTGTAATGGTTTCAGTGGTGGAATCATTCTTACGTGTTAGCAAGATGTTTGTAGATTATAATGAGGTAAATTAATTATTTTATTCTCTATATATGTTATCACTTTCTATTGTCTTCTTAATTTTGTTTCATGAACTGAGATCATCATTCTTTCTTCTCTTTCATGTGGATTCAATAATGAAAGAAGGTTTTCTCATCTTGCATGTCATTGTATGTAGGAGAGGTTAAACCTTGTATCTCTGGACCTAAGAGTTAATCTTTATTCTTTTGATTAGTGTCGTGTTTTTTCTTAGTACACATTTAAGTAGCCAATAATTTCTTATTCAAGACCTTATGAAAAAATATTTAGAATTTAAAGTATGGTATAGTTATAGTAAATTTCTTGCGTGTGTAGTCTAGGATTGTATGATTCTCTACACCTTTTACATTTTTATGTAGTTTAGTTCTTACACTTATATAATATCATGATGGAATAAGAGGAAGAGGATAATTTGCGGGCTTACCGCCTCACTTTTGTACCACCATGATTATCTGGACACATAAATCATCTGTCGTGATATCACATCAAGCAATGTCATGCTCGACCTCAAATCTAGGCAATGGAGCGAGTTCTTTGCTCAGAGATGGAGCGGAGTTATCATGGTTCAGGTTGGATTTTAGGGTGGATCTGTAGAAGAGATGGGGAAAGGAAGGGATACATCGGAGAGAGAAACTTTTAGAGGACGACGACGTATGAGACTAAGGATGGAGAAAGGTGTTGGGTTAAAGGAACTGGAAACTCATTTCCTATCCCTCGTCTTCTCAATTTTAATGATAACAAACACTTATTGTATTTGATATCTACCTTGAGCGAGAGATTGTAGAATTATGATAGAGCTTCTATTGGAATCATGCTCAAGGCTAAGTAGCTGGATTATCTTGAATAAAAGCAAAGGAACTAAGGAGCTTGGATTGCGCTGCCCTCAAGGGGACCGAAGAGGATAAACATAAGGAAGAGCAACGTGTTGATAGTCCTTAAAGGGACCGACAAGATGAACAGAAGCATTTGTACGCGAAGGAACCGAACGATTGAGGTCAAGGGGACCGAGCTTGCAAATAAGAAAGAATCCTCCAGTGGTTCCTATATGTGGAAAGCAACACCTTTTAAGAAAGCGGTTGAGATTCTACTAGGTTTTATAGTTTAGATTCATTGTATCTTGGAGATTCCTAATTAGTTCGAATATTTCAGTTTAGGAAATTCGTTTTAGCATTTTCCTTTAAAGTTTTGAGTTTTAGGTTTTGCCCAGGTTATCGATTTTATATGTCTATTACAGAGAGAGATTGTACAAGCCTAAGTAGAGAAGTGTGTGTCAAATCTGGAACTGTGTCTTCATTTGAGGTTGTAAGTCTTGTGATCGATCAATAGAAATGTGAGTTTAAGTGTTATTCTGTGTTTCACGAATTATATAGTTTATAAATACAAAACTTGAATTCCGCTCTTAGGAACTAAGATCTCAGTTCCTTAGATTAAGCCCCTTAATGATCCTACAATTGGTATCAGAGCAGGATCCAATTTTAAAACAATGACCAAGAATGGAGAATTCACACTTGGCGTCCCCATCAACAACCCACATCAACTTCAAGAGGGAGAGCTCGACTGGTGTTTGGGAATTCACACAACTCATATTCAAATTCAAGACTACTAGTGCTGGAAGATCATTGAACTCGGGAATGAATAGATTCCAGAGACATTCAAAGAGAGAAAGGACTGGCAAATCGAGCACTACATGAAGATGGAGAGAATCACCAAGGCGTGTTAGCTTATCCTCATCGGTCTCACTCGAACCGACATTGACAAGGTCATTAGCATAGCTACTTCCAAAGACATGTGGGCGGCCATCATTGTCATCCACAGAGGGAGCGATGACATGAAGAGCAACCGAAAGTTCAACCTTCAAAGGGAGTTCCATTCATTCAAGATGCTTCCAAGAGAAAGCGTGTCTGATTGCCAATCCAGATTCACTATTTTAGTGGATAAATTAAGTGCCTCTGGAGTCACCACCCCTCAATGAAACAATCTTTGGTGGTCATCTACTAAATGAGCGGAAAATATGAGCCAATTAGAATATTTTCTCTCATGTCCAACGAAGGCAAGTCCCACCTAGTGATGGACATCTTTTGAAAGTTCTTTGATCAAGAAACTGCAGACAATCAAAGAAGTAGCACGATCAAGAAAACAAGAGGGACTGCCTTAAAGCTCACTAGAGTTCTAGAGAAGATGGAAAACAAAGAGGGCGATGATGATGATCTAGAGATCACCCTATGACAAAAATGGTGAAGAATTTCTTCAAGAACAATACTTCTTGATCTGCCTCAACCTCCAAGCAGGACCATAAGGACTATATGTGTTATATCTATCAAGAGAAAGGCCACCTTGCAAAGCCAAGCACTAAGGATAAGGTGGAACCCGCTGAATAGAAGGCCCTCTTCTTTGTATGGGGAGAAGATGATGATGAGGCTGATCTTTATGAAGACTATCAAGGAATATGCCTCATGGCTAATTCAGAGGAAGCGACTTCTGAGGTACATCTAACTCCTAATTTCGTCAATCATCTTAGTACTCTAGGAAAAGATAAACTTGTGAAAATGATTACAGGTCTACTTGATGATAATGAGACTCTTGAAAAACAAGCTATGAATATGAGGATGAAGTTCAGGAACTAAGAAATGAAAGTTAGATCTGTCTAATAAACTTGCTGAAAAATAAAAGGCCCTTAGCAAGGTAGGGAACTGGGCTTGATAACTAAGTCATGTGAGGGATGCAAGGGAAATCAACATCAATGGAGATCACCTAAGGTCATAACTAGCAATATGGTTAATCAAACTTAACAAAGGGTAGTGATATCCACCTTCTTCTTAATAAGCTTGAAACTCTTACTGATTCCATTAATGA
>NW_027370293.1:0-36880 GCF_046119375.1 Phyllobates terribilis
CTCCACATTGCAAGGTGCAATTCTGAAATTTTTTGCTTTTTCCTGCTAATCCTAGCATGATAAAGAAGATTCAAAGAGAGTGAGATGCCAGCTCCTTTCATTCAGTCAGTAGCTTCAAACATTTCTGGTATATGAAAAACATGTTTTTCAATGGCAAAAATCAATGAATATTGTAAATGCACAAACAGTAATATCTCCACATTGCACGGGTGCAATTCTGAAATTTTTAGCTTTTTCCTGTTAATCCTAGCATGATAAAGAAGATTCAAAGAGAGTGAGATGCCAGCTCCTTTCATTCAGTCAGTAGCTTCAAACATTTCTGGTATATGAAAAACATGTTTTTCAATGGCAAAAATCAATGAATATTGTAAATGCACAAACAGTAATATCTCCACATTGCAAGGTGCAATTCTGAAATTTTTGCTTTTTCCTGCTAATCCTAGCATGATAAAGAAGATTCAAAGAGAGTGAGATGCCAGCTCCTTTCATTCAGTCAGTAGCTTCAAACATTTCTGGTATATGAAAAACATGTTTTTCAATGGCAAAAATCAATGAATATTGTAAATGCACAAACAGTAATATCTCCACATTGCACGGTGCAATTCTGAAATTTTTAGCTTTTTCCTGTTAATCCTAGCATGATAAAGAAGATTCAAAGAGAGTGAGATGCCAGCTCCTTTCATTCAGTCAGTAGCTTCAAACATTTCTGGTATATGAAAAACATGTTTTTCAATGGCAAAAATCAATGAATATTGTAAATGCACAAACAGTAATATCTCCACATTGCAAGGTGCAATTCTGGAATTTTTTGCTTTTTCCTGTTAATCCTAGCATGATAAAGAAGATTCAAAGAGAGTGAGATGCCAGCTCCTTTCATTCAGTCAGTAGCTTCAAACATTTCTGGTATATGAAAAACATGTTTTTCAATGGCAAAAATCAATGAATATTGTAAATGCACAAACAGTAATATCTCCACATTGCAAGGTGCAATTCTGAAATTTTTTGCTTTTTCCTGCTAATCCTAGCATGATAAAGAAGATTCAAAGAGAGTGAGATGCCAGCTCCTTTCATTCAGTCAGTAGCTTCAAACATTTCTGGTATATGAAAAACATGTTTTTCAATGGCAAAAATCAATGAATATTGTAAATGCACAAACAGTAATATCTCCACATTGCACGGTGCAATTCTGAAATTTTTTGCTTTTTCCTGTTAATCCTAGCATGATAAAGAAGATTCAAAGAGAGTGAGATGCCAGCTCCTTTCATTCAGTCACTAGCTTCAAACATTTCTGGTATATGAAAAACATGTTTTTCAATGGCAAAAATCAATGAATATTGTAAATGCACAAACAGTAATATCTCCACATTGCAAGGTGCAATTCTGAAATTTTTTGCTTTTTCCTGCTAATCCTAGCATGATAAAGAAGATTCAAAGAGAGTGAGATGCCAGCTCCTTTCATTCAGTCAGTAGCTTCAAACATTTCTGGTATATGAAAAACATGTTTTTCAATGGCAAAAATCAATGAATATTGTAAATGCACAAACAGTAATATCTCCACATTGCACGGTGCAATTCTGAAATTTTTAGCTTTTTCCTGTTAATCCTAGCATGATAAAGAAGATTCAAAGAGAGTGAGATGCCAGCTCCTTTCATTCAGTCAGTAGCTTCAAACATTTCTGGTATATGAAAAACATGTTTTTCAATGGCAAAAATCAATGAATATTGTAAATGCACAAACAGTAATATCTCCACATTGCAAGGTGCAATTCTGAAATTTTTTGCTTTTTCCTGTTAATCCTAGCATGATAAAGAAGATTCAAAGAGAGTGAGATGCCAGCTCCTTTCATTCAGTCAGTAGCTTCAAACATTTCTGGTATATGAAAAACATGTTTTTCAATGGCAAAAATCAATGAATATTGTAAATGCACAAACAGTAATATCTCCACATTGCAAGGTGCAATTCTGAAATTTTTTGCTTTTTCCTGCTAATCCTAGCATGATAAAGAAGATTCAAAGAGAGTGAGATGCCAGCTCCTTTCATTCAGTCAGTAGCTTCAAACATTTCTGGTATATGAAAAACATGTTTTTCAACGGCAAAAATCAATGAATATTGTAAATGCACAAACAGTAATATCTCCACATTGCACGGTGCAATTCTGAAATTTTTGCTTTTTCCTGTTAATCCTAGCATGATAAAGAAGATTCAAAGAGAGTGAGATGCCAGCTCCTTTCATTCAGTCAGTAGCTTCAAACATTTCTGGTATATGAAAAACATGTTTTTCAATGGCAAAAATCAATGAATATTGTAAATGCACAAACAGTAATATCTCCACATTGCAAGGTGCAATTCTGAAATTTTTTTCTTTTTCCTGCTAATCCTAGCATGATAAAGAAGATTCAAAGAGAGTGAGATGCCAGCTCCTTTCATTCAGTCAGAAGCTTCAAACATTTCTGGTATATGAAAAACATGTTTTTCAATGGCAAAAATCAATGAATATTGTAAATGCACAAACAGTAATATCTCCACATTGCACGGTGCAATTCTGAAATTTTTAGCTTTTTCCTGTTAATCCTAGCATGATAAAGAAGATTCAAAGAGAGTGAGATGCCAGCTCCTTTCATTCAGTCAGTAGCTTCAAACATTTCTGGTATATGAAAAACATGTTTTTCAATGGCAAAAATCAATGAATATTGTAAATGCACAAACAGTAATATCTCCACATTGCAAGGTGCAATTCTGAAATTTTTTGCTTTTTCCTGTTAATCCTAGCATGATAAAGAAGATTCAAAGAGAGTGAGATGCCAGCTCCTTTCATTCAGTCAGTAGCTTCAAACATTTCTGGTATATGAAAAACATGTTTTTCAATGGCAAAAATCAATGAATATTGTAAATGCACAAACAGTAATATCTCCACATTGCAAGGTGCAATTCTGGAATTTTTTGCTTTTTCCTGTTAATCCTAGCATGATAAAGAAGATTCAAAGAGAGTGAGATGCCAGCTCCTTTCATTGTCAGTAGCTTCAAACATTTCTGGTATATGAAAAACATGTTTTTCAATGGCAAAAATCAATGAATATTGTAAATGCACAAACAGTAATATCTCCACATTGCAAGGTGCAATTCTGAAATTTTTTGCTTTTTCCTGCTAATCCTAGCATGATAAAGAAGATTCAAAGAGAGTGAGATGCCAGCTCCTTTCATTCAGTCAGTAGCTTCAAACATTTCTGGTATATGAAAAACATGTTTTTCAATGGCAAAAATCAATGAATATTGTAAATGCACAAACAGTAATATCTCCACATTGCACGGTGCAATTCTGAAATTTTTAGCTTTTTCCTGTTAATCCTAGCATGATAAAGAAGATTCAAAGAGAGTGAGATGCCAGCTCCTTTCATTCAGTCACTAGCTTCAAACATTTCTGGTATATGAAAAACATGTTTTTCAATGGCAAAAATCAATGAATATTGTAAATGCACAAACAGTAATATCTCCACATTGCAAGGTGCAATTCTGAAATTTTTTGCTTTTTCCTGCTAATCCTAGCATGATAAAGAAGATTCAAAGAGAGTGAGATGCCAGCTCCTTTCATTCAGTCAGTAGCTTCAAACATTTCTGGTATATGAAAAACATGTTTTTCAATGGCAAAAATCAATGAATATTGTAAATGCACAAACAGTAATATCTCCACATTGCACGGTGCAATTCTGAAATTTTTAGCTTTTTCCTGTTAATCCTAGCATGATAAAGAAGATTCAAAGAGAGTGAGATGCCAGCTCCTTTCATTCAGTCAGTAGCTTCAAACATTTCTGGTATATGAAAAACATGTTTTTCAATGGCAAAAATCAATGAATATTGTAAATGCACAAACAGTAATATCTCCACATTGCAAGGTGCAATTCTGAAATTTTTTGCTTTTTCCTGTTAATCCTAGCATGATAAAGAAGATTCAAAGAGAGTGAGATGCCAGCTCCTTTCATTCAGTCAGTAGCTTCAAACATTTCTGGTATATGAAAAACATGTTTTTCAATGGCAAAAATCAATGAATATTGTAAATGCACAAACAGTAATATCTCCACATTGCAAGGTGCAATTCTGAAATTTTTTGCTTTTTCCTGCTAATCCTAGCATGATAAAGAAGATTCAAAGAGAGTGAGATGCCAGCTCCTTTCATTCAGTCAGTAGCTTCAAACATTTCTGGTATATGAAAAACATGTTTTTCAACGGCAAAAATCAATGAATATTGTAAATGCACAAACAGTAATATCTCCACATTGCACGGTGCAATTCTGAAATTTTTAGCTTTTTCCTGTTAATCCTAGCATGATAAAGAAGATTCAAAGAGAGTGAGATGCCAGCTCCTTTCATTCAGTCAGTAGCTTCAAACATTTCTGGTATATGAAAAACATGTTTTTCAATGGCAAAAATCAATGAATATTGTAAATGCACAAACAGTAATATCTCCACATTGCAAGGTGCAATTCTGAAATTTTTTGCTTTTTCCTGCTAATCCTAGCATGATAAAGAAGATTCAAAGAGAGTGAGATGCCAGCTCCTTTCATTCAGTCAGAAGCTTCAAACATTTCTGGTATATGAAAAACATGTTTTTCAATGGCAAAAATCAATGAATATTGTAAATGCACAAACAGTAATATCTCCACATTGCACGGTGCAATTCTGAAATTTTTAGCTTTTTCCTGTTAATCCTAGCATGATAAAGAAGATTCAAAGAGAGTGAGATGCCAGCTCCTTTCATTCAGTCAGTAGCTTCAAACATTTCTGGTATATGAAAAACATGTTTTTCAATGGCAAAAATCAATGAATATTGTAAATGCACAAACAGTAATATCTCCACATTGCAAGGTGCAATTCTGAAATTTTTTGCTTTTTCCTGTTAATCCTAGCATGATAAAGAAGATTCAAAGAGAGTGAGATGCCAGCTCCTTTCATTCAGTCAGTAGCTTCAAACATTTCTGGTATATGAAAAACATGTTTTTCAATGGCAAAAATCAATGAATATTGTAAATGCACAAACAGTAATATCTCCACATTGCACGGTGCAATTCTGAAATTTTTAGCTTTTTCCTGTTAATCCTAGCATGATAAAGAAGATTCAAAGAGAGTGAGATGCCAGCTCCTTTCATTCAGTCAGTAGCTTCAAACATTTCTGGTATATGAAAAACATGTTTTTCAATGGCAAAAATCAATGAATATTGTAAATGCACAAACAGTAATATCTCCACATTGCAAGGTGCAATTCTGAAATTTTTTGCTTTTTCCTGTTAATCCTAGCATGATAAAGAAGATTCAAAGAGAGTGAGATGCCAGCTCCTTTCATTCAGTCAGTAGCTTCAAACATTTCTGGTATATGAAAAACATGTTTTTCAATGGCAAAAATCAATGAATATTGTAAATGCACAAACAGTAATATCTCCACATTGCAAGGTGCAATTCTGAAATTTTTTGCTTTTTCCTGCTAATCCTAGCATGATAAAGAAGATTCAAAGAGAGTGAGATGCCAGCTCCTTTCATTCAGTCAGTAGCTTCAAACATTTCTGGTATATGAAAAACATGTTTTTCAATGGCAAAAATCAATGAATATTGTAAATGCACAAACAGTAATATCTCCACATTGCACGGTGCAATTCTGAAATTTTTTGCTTTTTCCTGTTAATCCTAGCATGATAAAGAAGATTCAAAGAGAGTGAGATGCCAGCTCCTTTCATTCAGTCAGTAGCTTCAAACATTTCTGGTATATGAAAAACATGTTTTTCAATGGCAAAAATCAATGAATATTGTAAATGCACAAACAGTAATATCTCCACATTGCAAGGTGCAATTCTGAAATTTTTTGCTTTTTCCTGTTAATCCTAGCATGATAAAGAAGATTCAAAGAGAGTGAGATGCCAGCTCCTTTCATTCAGTCAGTAGCTTCAAACATTTCTGGTATATGAAAAACATGTTTTTCAATGGCAAAAATCAATGAATATTGTAAATGCACAAACAGTAATATCTCCACATTGCAAGGTGCAATTCTGAAATTTTTTGCTTTTTCCTGCTAATCCTAGCATGATAAAGAAGATTCAAAGAGAGTGAGATGCCAGCTCCTTTCATTCAGTCAGTAGCTTCAAACATTTCTGGTATATGAAAAACATGTTTTTCAATGGCAAAAATCAATGAATATTGTAAATGCACAAACAGTAATATCTCCACATTGCAAGGTGCAATTCTGAAATTTTTTGCTTTTTCCTGCTAATCCTAGCATGATAAAGAAGATTCAAAGAGAGTGAGATGCCAGCTCCTTTCATTCAGTCAGTAGCTTCAAACATTTCTGGTATATGAAAAACATGTTTTTCAATGGCAAAAATCAATGAATATTGTAAATGCACAAACAGTAATATCTCCACATTGCACGGTGCAATTCTGAAATTTTTAGCTTTTTCCTGTTAATCCTAGCATGATAAAGAAGATTCAAAGAGAGTGAGATGCCAGCTCCTTTCATTCAGTCAGTAGCTTCAAACATTTCTGGTATATGAAAAACATGTTTTTCAATGGCAAAAATCAATGAATATTGTAAATGCACAAACAGTAATATCTCCACATTGCAAGGTGCAATTCTGAAATTTTTAGCTTTTTCCTGTTAATCCTAGCATGATAAAGAAGATTCAAAGAGAGTGAGATGCCAGCTCCTTTCATTCAGTCAGTAGCTTCAAACATTTCTGGTATATGAAAAACATGTTTTTCAATGGCAAAAATCAATGAATATTGTAAATGCACAAACAGTAATATCTCCACATTGCACGGTGCAATTCTGAAATTTTTAGCTTTTTCCTGTTAATCCTAGCATGATAAAGAAGATTCAAAGAGAGTGAGATGCCAGCTCCTTTCATTCAGTCAGTAGCTTCAAACATTTCTGGTATATGAAAAACATGTTTTTCAATGGCAAAAATCAATGAATATTGTAAATGCACAAACAGTAATATCTCCACATTGCAAGGTGCAATTCTGAAATTTTTTGCTTTTTCCTGCTAATCCTAGCATGATAAAGAAGATTCAAAGAGAGTGAGATGCCAGCTCCTTTCATTCAGTCAGTAGCTTCAAACATTTCTGGTATATGAAAAACATGTTTTTCAATGGCAAAAATCAATGAATATTGTAAATGCACAAACAGTAATATCTCCACATTGCACGGTGCAATTCTGAAATTTTTAGCTTTTTCCTGTTAATCCTAGCATGATAAAGAAGATTCAAAGAGAGTGAGATGCCAGCTCCTTTCATTCAGTCAGTAGCTTCAAACATTTCTGGTATATGAAAAACATGTTTTTCAATGGCAAAAATCAATGAATATTGTAAATGCACAAACAGTAATATCTCCACATTGCAAGGTGCAATTCTGAAATTTTTTGCTTTTTCCTGTTAATCCTAGCATGATAAAGAAGATTCAAAGAGAGTGAGATGCCAGCTCCTTTCATTCAGTCAGTAGCTTCAAACATTTCTGGTATATGAAAAACATGTTTTTCAATGGCAAAAATCAATGAATATTGTAAATGCACAAACAGTAATATCTCCACATTGCAAGGTGCAATTCTGAAATTTTTTGCTTTTTCCTGCTAATCCTAGCATGATAAAGAAGATTCAAAGAGAGTGAGATGCCAGCTCCTTTCATTCAGTCAGTAGCTTCAAACATTTCTGGTATATGAAAAACATGTTTTTCAATGGCAAAAATCAATGAATATTGTAAATGCACAAACAGTAATATCTCCACATTGCACGGTGCAATTCTGAAATTTTTAGCTTTTTCCTGTTAATCCTAGCATGATAAAGAAGATTCAAAGAGAGTGAGATGCCAGCTCCTTTCATTCAGTCAGTAGCTTCAAACATTTCTGGTATATGAAAAACATGTTTTTCAATGGCAAAAATCAATGAATATTGTAAATGCACAAACAGTAATATCTCCACATTGCAAGGTGCAATTCTGAAATTTTTTGCTTTTTCCTGCTAATCCTAGCATGATAAAGAAGATTCAAAGAGAGTGAGATGCCAGCTCCTTTCATTCAGTCAGTAGCTTCAAACATTTCTGGTATATGAAAAACATGTTTTTCAATGGCAAAAATCAATGAATATTGTAAATGCACAAACAGTAATATCTCCACATTGCACGGTGCAATTCTGAAATTTTTAGCTTTTTCCTGTTAATCCTAGCATGATAAAGAAGATTCAAAGAGAGTGAGATGCCAGCTCCTTTCATTCAGTCAGTAGCTTCAAACATTTCTGGTATATGAAAAACATGTTTTTCAATGGCAAAAATCAATGAATATTGTAAATGCACAAACAGTAATATCTCCACATTGCAAGGTGCAATTCTGAAATTTTTTGCTTTTTCCTGTTAATCCTAGCATGATAAAGAAGATTCAAAGAGAGTGAGATGCCAGCTCCTTTCATTCAGTCAGTAGCTTCAAACATTTCTGGTATATGAAAAACATGTTTTTCAATGGCAAAAATCAATGAATATTGTAAATGCACAAACAGTAATATCTCCACATTGCAAGGTGCAATTCTGAATTTTTTTGCTTTTTCCTGCTAATCCTAGCATGATAAAGAAGATTCAAAGAGAGTGAGATGCCAGCTCCTTTCATTCAGTCAGTAGCTTCAAACATTTCTGGTATATGAAAAACATGTTTTTCAACGGCAAAAATCAATGAATATTGTAAATGCACAAACAGTAATATCTCCACATTGCACGGTGCAATTCTGAAATTTTTAGCTTTTTCCTGTTAATCCTAGCATGATAAAGAAGATTCAAAGAGAGTGAGATGCCAGCTCCTTTCATTCAGTCAGTAGCTTCAAACATTTCTGGTATATGAAAAACATGTTTTTCAATGGCAAAAATCAATGAATATTGTAAATGCACAAACAGTAATATCTCCACATTGCAAGGTGCAATTCTGAAATTTTTTGCTTTTTCCTGCTAATCCTAGCATGATAAAGAAGATTCAAAGAGAGTGAGATGCCAGCTCCTTTCAATCAGTCAGAAGCTTCAAACATTTCTGGTATATGAAAAACATGTTTTTCAATGGCAAAAATCAATGAATATTGTAAATGCACAAACAGTAATATCTCCACATTGCACGGTGCAATTCTGAAATTTTTAGCTTTTTCCTGTTAATCCTAGCATGATAAAGAAGATTCAAAGAGAGTGAGATGCCAGCTCCTTTCATTCAGTCAGTAGCTTCAAACATTTCTGGTATATGAAAAACATGTTTTTCAATGACAAAAATCAATGAATATTGTAAATGCACAAACAGTAATATCTCCACATTGCAAGGTGCAATTCTGAAATTTTTTGCTTTTTCCTGTTAATCCTAGCATGATAAAGAAGATTCAAAGAGAGTGAGATGCCAGCTCCTTTCATTCAGTCAGTAGCTTCAAACATTTCTGGTATATGAAAAACATGTTTTTCAATGGCAAAAATCAATGAATATTGTAAATGCACAAACAGTAATATCTCCACATTGCACGGTGCAATTCTGAAATTTTTAGCTTTTTCCTGTTAATCCTAGCATGATAAAGAAGATTCAAAGAGAGTGAGATGCCAGCTCCTTTCATTCAGTCAGTAGCTTCAAACATTTCTGGTATATGAAAAACATGTTTTTCAATGGCAAAAATCAATGAATATTGTAAATGCACAAACAGTAATATCTCCACATTGCAAGGTGCAATTCTGAAATTATTTGCTTTTTCCTGTTAATCCTAGCATGATAAAGAAGATTCAAAGAGAGTGAGATGCCAGCTCCTTTCATTCAGTCAGTAGCTTCAAACATTTCTGGTATATGAAAAACATGTTTTTCAATGGCAAAAATCAATGAATATTGTAAATGCACAAACAGTAATATCTCCACATTGCAAGGTGCAATTCTGAAATTTTTTGCTTTTTCCTGCTAATCCTAGCATGATAAAGAAGATTCAAAGAGAGTGAGATGCCAGCTCCTTTCATTCAGTCAGTAGCTTCAAACATTTCTGGTATATGAAAAACATGTTTTTCAATGGCAAAAATCAATGAATATTGTAAATGCACAAACAGTAATATCTCCACATTGCACGGTGCAATTCTGAAATTTTTAGCTTTTTCCTGTTAATCCTAGCATGATAAAGAAGATTCAAAGAGAGTGAGATGCCAGCTCCTTTCATTCAGTCAGTAGCTTCAAACATTTCTGGTATATGAAAAACATGTTTTTCAATGGCAAAAATCAATGAATATTGTAAATGCACAAACAGTAATATCTCCACATTGCAAGGTGCAATTCTGAAATTTTTTGCTTTTTCCTGTTAATCCTAGCATGATAAAGAAGATTCAAAGAGAGTGAGATGCCAGCTCCTTTCATTCAGTCAGTAGCTTCAAACATTTCTGGTATATGAAAAACATGTTTTTCAATGGCAAAAATCAATGAATATTGTAAATGCACAAACAGTAATATCTCCACATTGCAAGGTGCAATTCTGAAATTTTTTGCTTTTTCCTGCTAATCCTAGCATGATAAAGAAGATTCAAAGAGAGTGAGATGCCAGCTCCTTTCATTCAGTCAGTAGCTTCAAACATTTCTGGTATATGAAAAACATGTTTTTCAATGGCAAAAATCAATGAATATTGTAAATGCACAAACAGTAATATCTCCACATTGCAAGGTGCAATTCTGAAATTTTTTGCTTTTTCCTGCTAATCCTAGCATGATAAAGAAGATTCAAAGAGAGTGAGATGCCAGCTCCTTTCATTCAGTCAGTAGCTTCAAACATTTCTGGTATATGAAAAACATGTTTTTCAATGGCAAAAATCAATGAATATTGTAAATGCACAAACAGTAATATCTCCACATTGCACGGTGCAATTCTGAAATTTTAAGCTTTGTCCTGTTAATCCTAGCATGATAAAGAAGATTCAAAGAGAGTGAGATGCCAGCTCCTTTCATTCAGTCAGTAGCTTCAAACATTTCTGGTATATGAAAAACATGTTTTTCAATGGCAAAAATCAATGAATATTGTAAATGCACAAACAGTAATATCTCCACATTGCACGGTGCAATTCTGAAATTTTTAGCTTTTTCCTGTTAATCCTAGCATGATAAAGAAGATTCAAAGAGAGTGAGATGCCAGCTCCTTTCATTCAGTCATTAGCTTCAAACATTTCTGGTATATGAAAAACATGTTTTTCAATGGCAAAAATCAATGAATATTGTAAATGCACAAACAGTAATATCTCCACATTGCACGGTGCAATTCTGAAATTTTTAGCTTTTTCCTGTTAATCCTAGCATGATAAAGAAGATTCAAAGAGTGAGATGCCAGCTCCTTTCATTCAGTCAGTAGCTTCAAACATTTCTGGTATATGAAAAACATGTTTTTCAATGGCAAAAATCAATGAATATTGTAAATGCACAAACAGTAATATCTCCACATTGCAAGGTGCAATTCTGAAATTTTTTGCTTTTTCCTGTTAATCCTAGCATGATAAAGAAGATTCAAAGAGAGTGAGATGCCAGCTCCTTTCATTCAGTCAGTAGCTTCAAACATTTCTGGTATATGAAAAACATGTTTTTCAATGGCAAAAATCAATGAATATTGTAAATGCACAAACAGTAATATCTCCACATTGCAAGGTGCAATTCTGAAATTTTTTGCTTTTTCCTGCTAATCCTAGCATGATAAAGAAGATGCAAAGAGAGTGAGATGCCAGCTCCTTTCATTCAGTCAGTAGCTTCAAACATTTCTGGTATATGAAAAACATGTTTTTCAATGGCAAAAATCAATGAATATTGTAAATGCACAAACAGTAATATCTCCACATTGCACGGTGCAATTCTGAAATTTTTAGCTTTTTCCTGTTAATCCTAGCATGATAAAGAAGATTCAAAGAGAGTGAGATGCCAGCTCCTTTCATTCAGTCAGTAGCTTCAAACATTTCTGGTATATGAAAAACATGTTTTTCAATGGCAAAAATCAATGAATATTGTAATTGCACAAACAGTAATATCTCCACATTGCACGGTGCAATTCTGAAATTTTTAGCTTTTTCCTGTTAATCCTAGCATGATAAAGAAGATTCAAAGAGAGTGAGATGCCAGCTCCTTTCATTCAGTCAGTAGCTTCAAACATTTCTGGTATATGAAAAACATGTTTTTCAATGGCAAAAATCAATGAATATTGTAAATGCACAAACAGTAATA
The DNA here is from genome assembly GCF_046119375.1 of Phyllobates terribilis. Taxonomy (NCBI): domain Eukaryota; kingdom Metazoa; phylum Chordata; class Amphibia; order Anura; family Dendrobatidae; genus Phyllobates; species Phyllobates terribilis. The sequence continues at coordinate 12,217 of NW_027370293.1, forward strand.
TCTCCACATTGCAAGGTGCAATTCTGAAATTTTTTGCTTTTTCCTGCTAATCCTAGCATGATAAAGAAGATTCAAAGAGAGTGAGATGCCAGCTCCTTTCATTCAGTCAGTAGCTTCAAACATTTCTGGTATATGAAAAACATGTTTTTCAATGGCAAAAATCAATGAATATTGTAAATGCACAAACAGTAATATCTCCACATTGCAAGGTGCAATTCTGAAATTTTTTGCTTTTTCCTGTTAATCCTAGCATGATAAAGAAGATTTAAAGAGAGTGAGATGCCAGCTCCTTTCATTCAGTCAGTAGCTTCAAACATTTCTGGTATATGAAAAACATGTTTTTCAATGGCAAAAATCAATGAATATTGTAAATGCACAAACAGTAATATCTCCACATTGCAAGGTGCAATTCTGAAATTTTTTGCTTTTTCCTGCTAATCCTAGCATGATAAAGAAGATTCAAAGAGAGTGAGATGCCAGCTCCTTTCATTCAGTCAGTAGCTTCAAACATTTCTGGTATATGAAAAACATGTTTTTCAATGGCAAAAATCAATGAATATTGTAAATGCACAAACAGTAATATCTCCACATTGCACGCTGCAATTCTGAAATTTTTAGCTTTTTCCTGTTAATCCTAGCATGATAAAGAAGATTCAAAGAGAGTGAGATGCCAGCTCCTTTCATTCAGTCAGTAGCTTCAAACATTTCTGGTATATGAAAAACATGTTTTTCAATGGCAAAAATCAATGAATATTGTAAATGCACAAACAGTAATATCTCCACATTGCAAGGTGCAATTCTGAAATTTTTTGCTTTTTCCTGCTAATCCTAGCATGATAAAGAAGATTCAAAGAGAGTGAGATGCCAGCTCCTTTCATTCAGTCAGTAGCTTCAAACATTTCTGGTATATGAAAAACATGTTTTTCAATGGCAAAAATCAATGAATATTGTAAATGCACAAACAGTAATAACTCCACATTGCACGGTGCAATTCTGAAATTTTTAGCTTTTTCCTGTTAATCCTAGCATGATAAAGAAGATTCAAAGAGAGTGAGATGCCAGCTCCTTTCATTCAGTCAGTAGCTTCAAACATTTCTGGTATATGAAAAACATGTTTTTCAATGGCAAAAATCAATGAATATTGTAAATGCACAAACAGTAATATCTCCACATTGCAAGGTGCAATTCTGAAATTTTTTGCTTTTTCCTGTTAATCCTAGCATGATAAAGAAGATTCAAAGAGAGTGAGATGCCAGCTCCTTTCATTCAGTCAGTAGCTTCAAACATTTCTGGTATATGAAAAACATGTTTTTCAATGGCAAAAATCAATGAATATTGTAAATGCACAAACAGTAATATCTCCACATTGCAAGGTGCAATTCTGAAATTTTTTGCTTTTTCCTGCTAATCCTAGCATGATAAAGAAGATTCAAAGAGAGTGAGATGCCAGCTCCTTTCATTCAGTCAGTAGCTTCAAACATTTCTGGTATATGAAAAACATGTTTTTCAATGGCAAAAATCAATGAATATTGTAAATGCACAAACAGTAATATCTCCACATTGCACGGTGCAATTCTGAAATTTTTAGCTTTTTCCTGTTAATCCTAGCATGATAAAGAAGATTCAAAGAGAGTGAGATGCCAGCTCCTTTCATTCAGTCAGTAGCTTCAAACATTTCTGGTATATGAAAAACATGTTTTTCAATGGCAAAAATCAATGAATATTGTAAATGCACAAACAGTAATATCTCCACATTGCAAGGTGCAATTCTGAAATTTTTTGCTTTTTCCTGCTAATCCTAGCATGATAAAGAAGATTCAAAGAGAGTGAGATGCCAGCTCCTTTCATTCAGTCAGTAGCTTCAAACATTTCTGGTATATGAAAAACATGTTTTTCAATGGCAAAAATCAATGAATATTGTAAATGCACAAACAGTAATATCTCCACATTGCTCGGTGCAATTCTGAAATTTTTAGCTTTTTCCTGTTAATCCTAGCATGATAAAGAAGATTCAAAGAGAGTGAGATGCCAGCTCCTTTCATTCAGTCAGTAGCTTCAAACATTTCTGGTATATGAAAAACATGTTTTTCAATGGCAAAAATCAATGAATATTGTAAATGCACAAACAGTAATATCTCCACATTGCAAGGTGCAATTCTGAAATTTTTTGCTTTTTCCTGTTAATCCTAGCATGATAAAGAAGATTCAAAGAGAGTGAGATGCCAGCTCCTTTCATTCAGTCAGTAGCTTCAAACATTTCTGGTATATGAAAAGCATGTTTTTCAATGGCAAAAATCAATGAATATTGTAAATGCACAAACAGTAATATCTCCACATTGCAAGGTGCAATTCTGAAATTTTTTGCTTTTTCCTGTTAATCCTAGCATGATAAAGAAGATTCAAAGAGAGTGAGATGCCAGCTCCTTTCATTCAGTCAGTAGCTTCAAACATTTCTGGTATATGAAAAACATGTTTTTCAATGGCAAAAATCAATGAATATTGTAAATGCACAAACAGTAATATCTCCACATTGCACGGTGCAATTCTGAAATTTTTAGCTTTTTCCTGTTAATCCTAGCATGATAAAGAAGATTCAAAGAGAGTGAGATGCCAGCTCCTTTCATTCAGTCAGTAGCTTCAAACATTTCTGGTATATGAAAAACATGTTTTTCAATGGCAAAAATCAATGAATATTGTAAATGCACAAACAGTAATATCTCCACATTGCAAGGTGCAATTCTGAAATTTTTTGCTTTTTCCTGTTAATCCTAGCATGATAAAGAAGATTCAAAGAGAGTGAGATGCCAGCTCCTTTCATTCAGTCAGTAGCTTCAAACATTTCTGGTATATGAAAAACATGTTTTTCAATGGCAAAAATCAATGAATATTGTAAATGCACAAACAGTAATATCTCCACATTGCACGGTGCAATTCTGAAATTTTTAGCTTTTTCCTGTTAATCCTAGCATGATAAAGAAGATTCAAAGAGAGTGAGATGCCAGCTCCTTTCATTCAGTCAGTAGCTTCAAACATTTCTGGTATATGAAAAACATGTTTTTCAATGGCAAAAATCAATGAATATTGTAAATGCACAAACAGTAATATCTCCACATTGCACGGTGCAATTCTGAAATTTTTAGCTTTTTCCTGTTAATCCTAGCATGATAAAGAAGATTCAAAGAGAGTGAGATGCCAGCTCCTTTCATTCAGTCAGTAGCTTCAAACATTTCTGGTATATGAAAAACATGTTTTTCAATGGCAAAAATCAATGAATATTGTAAATGCACAAACAGTAATATCTCCACATTGCAAGGTGCAATTCTGAAATTTTTTGCTTTTTCCTGTTAATCCTAGCATGATAAAGAAGATTCAAAGAGAGTGAGATGCCAGCTCCTTTCATTCAGTCAGTAGCTTCAAACATTTCTGGTATATGAAAAACATGTTTTTCAATGGCAAAAATCAATGAATATTGTAAATGCACAAACAGTAATATCTCCACATTGCAAGGTGCAATTCTGAAATTTTTTGCTTTTTCCTGCTAATCCTAGCATGATAAAGAAGATTCAAAGAGAGTGAGATGCCAGCTCCTTTCATTCAGTCAGTAGCTTCAAACATTTCTGGTATATGAAAAACATGTTTTTCAACGGCAAAAATCAATGAATATTGTAAATGCACAAACAGTAATATCTCCACATTGCACGGTGCAATTCTGAAATTTTTAGCTTTTTCCTGTTAATCCTAGCATGATAAAGAAGATTCAAAGAGAGTGAGATGCCAGCTCCTTTCATTCAGTCAGTAGCTTCAAACATTTCTGGTATATGAAAAACATGTTTTTCAATGGCAAAAATCAATGAATATTGTAAATGCACAAACAGTAATATCTCCACATTGCAAGGTGCAATTCTGAAATTTTTTGCTTTTTCCTGCTAATCCTAGCATGATAAAGAAGATTCAAAGAGAGTGAGATGCCAGCTCCTTTCATTCAGTCAGTAGCTTCAAACATTTCTGGTATATGAAAAACATGTTTTTCAATGGCAAAAATCAATGAATATTGTAAATGCACAAACAGTAATATCTCCACATTGCACGGTGCAATTCTGAAATTTTTAGCTTTTTCCTGTTAATCCTAGCATGATAAAGAAGATTCAAAGAGAGTGAGATGCCAGCTCCTTTCATTCAGTCAGTAGCTTCAAACATTTCTGGTATATGAAAAACATGTTTTTCAATGGCAAAAATCAATGAATATTGTAAATGCACAAACAGTAATATCTCCACATTGCAAGGTGCAATTCTGAAATTTTTTGCTTTTTCCTGTTAATCCTAGCATGATAAAGAAGATTCAAAGAGAGTGAGATGCCAGCTCCTTTCATTCAGTCAGTAGCTTCAAACATTTCTGGTATATGAAAAACATGTTTTTCAATGGCAAAAATCAATGAATATTGTAAATGCACAAACAGTAATATCTCCACATTGCAAGGTGCAATTCTGAAATTTTTTGCTTTTTCCTGCTAATCCTAGCATGATAAAGAAGATTCAAAGAGAGTGAGATGCCAGCTCCTTTCATTCAGTCAGTAGCTTCAAACATTTCTGGTATATGAAAAACATGTTTTTCAATGGCAAAAATCAATGAATATTGTAAATGCACAAACAGTAATATCTCCACATTGCAAGGTGCAATTCTGAAATTTTTTGCTTTTTCCTGCTAATCCTAGCATGATAAAGAAGATTCAAAGAGAGTGAGATGCCAGCTCCTTTCATTCAGTCAGTAGCTTCAAACATTTCTGGTATATGAAAAACATGTTTTTCAATGGCAAAAATCAATGAATATTGTAAATGCACAAACAGTAATATCTCCACATTGCACGGTGCAATTCTGAAATTTTTAGCTTTGTCCTGTTAATCCTAGCATGATAAAGAAGATTCAAAGAGAGTGAGATGCCAGCTCCTTTCATTCAGTCAGTAGCTTCAAACATTTCTGGTATATGAAAAACATGTTTTTCAATGGCAAAAATCAATGAATATTGTAAATGCACAAACAGTAATATCTCCACATTGCACGGTGCAATTCTGAAATTTTTAGCTTTTTCCTGTTAATCCTAGCATGATAAAGAAGATTCAAAGAGAGTGAGATGCCAGCTCCTTTCATTCAGTCATTAGCTTCAAACATTTCTGGTATATGAAAAACATGTTTTTCAATGGCAAAAATCAATGAATATTGTAAATGCACAAACAGTAATATCTCCACATTGCACGGTGCAATTCTGAAATTTTTAGCTTTTTCCTGTTAATCCTAGCATGATAAAGAAGATTCAAAGAGTGAGATGCCAGCTCCTTTCATTCAGTCAGTAGCTTCAAACATTTCTGGTATATGAAAAACATGTTTTTCAATGGCAAAAATCAATGAATATTGTAAATGCACAAACAGTAATATCTCCACATTGCAAGGTGCAATTCTGAAATTTTTTGCTTTTTCCTGTTAATCCTAGCATGATAAAGAAGATTCAAAGAGAGTGAGATGCCAGCTCCTTTCATTCAGTCAGTAGCTTCAAACATTTCTGGTATATGAAAAACATGTTTTTCAATGGCAAAAATCAATGAATATTGTAAATGCACAAACAGTAATATCTCCACATTGCAAGGTGCAATTCTGAAATGTTTTGCTTTTTCCTGCTAATCCTAGCATGATAAAGAAGATGCAAAGAGAGTGAGATGCCAGCTCCTTTCATTCAGTCAGTAGCTTCAAACATTTCTGGTATATGAAAAACATGTTTTTCAATGGCAAAAATCAATGAATATTGTAAATGCACAAACAGTAATATCTCCACATTGCACGGTGCAATTCTGAAATTTTTAGCTTTTTCCTGTTAATCCTAGCATGATAAAGAAGATTCAAAGAGAGTGAGATGCCAGCTCCTTTCATTCAGTCAGTAGCTTCAAACATTTCTGGTATATGAAAAACATGTTTTTCAATGGCAAAAATCAATGAATATTGTAAATGCACAAACAGTAATATCTCCACATTGCACGGTGCAATTCTGAAATTTTTAGCTTTTTCCTGTTAATCCTAGCATGATAAAGAAGATTCAAAGAGAGTGAGATGCCAGCTCCTTTCATTCAGTCAGTAGCTTCAAACATTTCTGGTATATGAAAAACATGTTTTTCAATGGCAAAAATCAATGAATATTGTAAATGCACAAACAGTAATATCTCCACATTGCAAGGTGCAATTCTGAAATTTTTTGCTTTTTCCTGCTAATCCTAGCATGATAAAGAAGATTCAAAGAGAGTGAGATGCCAGCTCCTTTCATTCAGTCAGTAGCTTCAAACATTTCTGGTATATGAAAAACATGTTTTTCAATGGCAAAAATCAATGAATATTGTAAATGCACAAACAGTAATATCTCCACATTGCAAGGTGCAATTCTGAAATTTTTTGCTTTTTCCTGTTAATCCTAGCATGATAAAGAAGATTTAAAGAGAGTGAGATGCCAGCTCCTTTCATTCAGTCAGTAGCTTCAAACATTTCTGGTATATGAAAAACATGTTTTTCAATGGCAAAAATCAATGAATATTGTAAATGCACAAACAGTAATATCTCCACATTGCAAGGTGCAATTCTGAAATTTTTTGCTTTTTCCTGCTAATCCTAGCATGATAAAGAAGATTCAAAGAGAGTGAGATGCCAGCTCCTTTCATTCAGTCAGTAGCTTCAAACATTTCTGGTATATGAAAAACATGTTTTTCAATGGCAAAAATCAATGAATATTGTAAATGCACAAACAGTAATATCTCCACATTGCACGGTGCAATTCTGAAATTTTTAGCTTTTTCCTGTTAATCCTAGCATGATAAAGAAGATTCAAAGAGAGTGAGATGCCAGCTCCTTTCATTCAGTCAGTAGCTTCAAACATTTCTGGTATATGAAAAACATGTTTTTCAATGGCAAAAATCAATGAATATTGTAAATGCACAAACAGTAATATCTCCACATTGCAAGGTGCAATTCTGAAATTTTTTGCTTTTTCCTGCTAATCCTAGCATGATAAAGAAGATTCAAAGAGAGTGAGATGCCAGCTCCTTTCATTCAGTCAGTAGCTTCAAACATTTCTGGTATATGAAAAACATGTTTTTCAATGGCAAAAATCAATGAATATTGTAAATGCACAAACAGTAATATCTCCACATTGCACGGTGCAATTCTGAAATTTTTAGCTTTTTCCTGTTAATCCTAGCATGATAAAGAAGATTCAAAGAGAGTGAGATGCCAGCTCCTTTCATTCAGTCAGTAGCTTCAAACATTTCTGGTATATGAAAAACATGTTTTTCAATGGCAAAAATCAATGAATATTGTAAATGCACAAACAGTGATATCTCCACATTGCAAGGTGCAATTCTGAAATTTTTTGCTTTTTCCTGTTAATCCTAGCATGATAAAGAAGATTCAAAGAGAGTGAGATGCCAGCTCCTTTCATTCAGTCAGTAGCTTCAAACATTTCTGGTATATGAAAAACATGTTTTTCAATGGCAAAAATCAATGAATATTGTAAATGCACAAACAGTAATATCTCCACATTGCAAGGTGCAATTCTGAAATTTTTTGCTTTTTCCTGCTAATCCTAGCATGATAAAGAAGATTCAAAGAGAGTGAGATGCCAGCTCCTTTCATTCAGTCAGTAGCTTCAAACATTTCTGGTATATGAAAAACATGTTTTTCAATGGCAAAAATCAATGAATATTGTAAATGCACAAACAGTAATATCTCCACATTGCACGGTGCAATTCTGAAATTTTTAGCTTTTTCCTGTTAATCCTAGCATGATAAAGAAGATTCAAAGAGAGTGAGATGCCAGCTCCTTTCATTCAGTCAGTAGCTTCAAACATTTCTGGTATATGAAAAACATGTTTTTCAATGGCAAAAATCAATGAATATTGTAAATGCACAAACAGTAATATCTCCACATTGCAAGGTGCAATTCTGAAATTTTTTGCTTTTTCCTGCTAATCCTAGCATGATAAAGAAGATTCAAAGAGAGTGAGATGCCAGCTCCTTTCATTCAGTCAGTAGCTTCAAACATTTCTGGTATATGAAAAACATGTTTTTCAATGGCAAAAATCAATGAATATTGTAAATGCACAAACAGTAATATCTCCACATTGCACGGTGCAATTCTGAAATTTTTAGCTTTTTCCTGTTAATCCTAGCATGATAAAGAAGATTCAAAGAGAGTGAGATGCCAGCTCCTTTCATTCAGTCAGTAGCTTCAAACATTTCTGGTATATGAAAAACATGTTTTTCAATGGCAAAAATCAATGAATATTGTAAATGCACAAACAGTAATATCTCCACATTGCAAGGTGCAATTCTGAAATTTTTTGCTTTTTCCTGTTAATCCTAGCATGATAAAGAAGATTCAAAGAGAGTGAGATGCCAGCTCCTTTCATTCAGTCAGTAGCTTCAAACATTTCTGGTATATGAAAAACATGTTTTTCAATGGCAAAAATCAATGAATATTGTAAATGCACAAACAGTAATATCTCCACATTGCAAGGTGCAATTCTGAAATTTTTTGCTTTTTCCTGCTAATCCTAGCATGATAAAGAAGATTCAAAGAGAGTGAGATGCCAGCTCCTTTCATTCAGTCAGTAGCTTCAAACATTTCTGGTATATGAAAAACATGTTTTTCAATGGCAAAAATCAATGAATATTGTAAATGCACAAACAGTAATATCTCCACATTGCACGGTGCAATTCTGAAATTTTTAGCTTTTTCCTGTTAATCCTAGCATGATAAAGAAGATTCAAAGAGAGTGAGATGCCAGCTCCTTTCATTCAGTCAGTAGCTTCAAACATTTCTGGTATATGAAAAACATGTTTTTCAATGGCAAAAATCAATGAATATTGTAAATGCACAAACAGTAATATCTCCACATTGCACGGTGCAATTCTGAAATTTTTAGCTTTTTCCTGTTAATCCTAGCATGATAAAGAAGATTCAAAGAGAGTGAGATGCCAGCTCCTTTCATTCAGTCAGTAGCTTCAAACATTTCTGGTATATGAAAAACATGTTTTTCAATGGCAAAAATCAATGAATATTGTAAATGCACAAACAGTAATATCTCCACATTGCAAGGTGCAATTCTGAAATTTTTAGCTTTTTCCTGTTAATCCTAGCATGATAAAGAAGATTCAAAGAGAGTGAGATGCCAGCTCCTTTCATTCAGTCAGTAGCTTCAAACATTTCTGGTATATGAAAAACATGTTTTTCAATGGCAAAAATCAATGAATATTGTAAATGCACAAACAGTAATATCTCCACATTGCAAGGTGCAATTCTGAAATTTTTTGCTTTTTCCTGCTAATCCTAGCATGATAAAGAAGATTCAAAGAGAGTGAGATGCCAGCTCCTTTCATTCAGTCAGTAGCTTCAAACATTTCTGGTATATGAAAAACATGTTTTTCAACGGCAAAAATCAATGAATATTGTAAATGCACAAACAGTAATATCTCCACATTGCACGGTGCAATTCTGAAATTTTTAGCTTTTTCCTGTTAATCCTAGCATGATAAAGAAGATTCAAAGAGAGTGAGATGCCAGCTCCTTTCATTCAGTCAGTAGCTTCAAACATTTCTGGTATATGAAAAACATGTTTTTCAATGGCAAAAATCAATGAATATTGTAAATGCACAAACAGTAATATCTCCACATTGCAAGGTGCAATTCTGAAATTTTTTGCTTTTTCCTGTTAATCCTAGCATGATAAAGAAGATTCAAAGAGAGTGAGATGCCAGCTCCTTTCATTCAGTCAGTAGCTTCAAACATTTCTGGTATATGAAAAACATGTTTTTCAATGGCAAAAATCAATGAATATTGTAAATGCACAAACAGTAATATCTCCACATTGCAAGGTGCAATTCTGAAATTTTTTGCTTTTTCCTGCTAATCCTAGCATGATAAAGAAGATTCAAAGAGAGTGAGATTCCAGCTCCTTTCATTCAGTCAGTAGCTTCAAACATTTCTGGTATATGAAAAACATGTTTTTCAATGGCAAAAATCAATGAATATTGTAAATGCACAAACAGTAATATCTCCACATTGCACGGTGCAATTCTGAAATTTTTAGCTTTTTCCTGTTAATCCTAGCATGATAAAGAAGATTCAAAGAGAGTGAGATGCCAGCTCCTTTCATTCAGTCAGTAGCTTCAAACATTTCTGGTATATGAAAAACATGTTTTTCAATGGCAAAAATCAATGAATATTGTAAATGCACAAACAGTAATATCTCCACATTGCAAGGTGCAATTCTGAAATTTTTTGCTTTTTCCTGTTAATCCTAGCATGATAAAGAAGATTCAAAGAGAGTGAGATGCCAGCTCCTTTCATTCAGTCAGTAGCTTCAAACATTTCTGGTATATGAAAAACATGTTTTTCAATGGCAAAAATCAATGAATATTGTAAATGCACAAACAGTAATATCTCCACATTGCAAGGTGCAATTCTGAAATTTTTTGCTTTTTCCTGCTAATCCTAGCATGATAAAGAAGATTCAAAGAGAGTGAGATGCCAGCTCCTTTCATTCAGTCAGTAGCTTCAAACATTTCTGGTATATGAAAAACATGTTTTTCAATGGCAAAAATCAATGAATATTGTAAATGCACAAACAGTAATATCTCCACATTGCAAGGTGCAATTCTGAAATTTTTTGCTTTTTCCTGCTAATCCTAGCATGATAAAGAAGATTCAAAGAGAGTGAGATGCCAGCTCCTTTCATTCAGTCAGTAGCTTCAAACATTTCTGGTATATGAAAAACATGTTTTTCAATGGCAAAAATCAATGAATATTGTAAATGCACAAACAGTAATATCTCCACATTGCACGGTGCAATTCTGAAATTTTTAGCTTTGTCCTGTTAATCCTAGCATTATAAAGAAGATTCAAAGAGAGTGAGATGCCAGCTCCTTTCATTCAGTCAGTAGCTTCAAACATTTCTGGTATATGAAAAACATGTTTTTCAATGGCAAAAATCAATGAATATTGTAAATGCACAAACAGTAATATCTCCACATTGCACGGTGCAATTCTGAAATTTTTAGCTTTTTCCTGTTAATCCTAGCATGATAAAGAAGATTCAAAGAGAGTGAGATGCCAGCTCCTTTCATTCAGTCATTAGCTTCAAACATTTCTGGTATATGAAAAACATGTTTTTCAATGGCAAAAATCAATGAATATTGTAAGTGCACAAACAGTAATATCTCCACATTGCACAGTGCAATTCTGAAATTTTTAGCTTTTTCCTGTTAATCCTAGCATGATAAAGAAGATTCAAAGAGTGAGATGCCAGCTCCTTTCATTCAGTCAGTAGCTTCAAACATTTCTGGTATATGAAAAACATGTTTTTCAATGGCAAAAATCAATGAATATTGTAAATGCACAAACAGTAATATCTCCACATTGCAAGGTGCAATTCTGAAATTTTTTGCTTTTTCCTGCTAATCCTAGCATGATAAAGAAGATTCAAAGAGAGTGAGATGCCAGCTCCTTTCATTCAGTCAGTAGCTTCAAACATTTCTGGTATATGAAAAACATGTTTTTCAATGGCAAAAATCAATGAATATTGTAAATGCACAAACAGTAATATCTCCACATTGCACGGTGCAATTCTGAAATTTTTAGCTTTGTCCTGTTAATCCTAGCATTATAAAGAAGATTCAAAGAGAGTGAGATGCCAGCTCCTTTCATTCAGTCAGTAGCTTCAAACATTTCTGGTATATGAAAAACATGTTTTTCAATGGCAAAAATCAATGAATATTGTAAATGCACAAACAGTAATATCTCCACATTGCACGGTGCAATTCTGAAATTTTTAGCTTTTTCCTGTTAATCCTAGCATGATAAAGAAGATTCAAAGAGAGTGAGATGCCAGCTCCTTTCATTCAGTCATTAGCTTCAAACATTTCTGGTATATGAAAAACATGTTTTTCAATGGCAAAAATCAATGAATATTGTAAGTGCACAAACAGTAATATCTCCACATTGCACAGTGCAATTCTGAAATTTTTAGCTTTTTCCTGTTAATCCTAGCATGATAAAGAAGATTCAAAGAGTGAGATGCCAGCTCCTTTCATTCAGTCAGTAGCTTCAAACATTTCTGGTATATGAAAAACATGTTTTTCAATGGCAAAAATCAATGAATATTGTAAATGCACAAACAGTAATATCTCCACATTGCACGGTGCAATTCTGAAATTTTTAGCTTTTTCCTGTTAATCCTAGCATGATAAAGAAGATTCAAAGAGAGTGAGATGCCAGCTCCTTTCATTCAGTCAGTAGCTTCAAACATTTCTGGTATATGAAAAACATGTTTTTCAATGGCAAAAATCAATGAATATTGTAAATGCACAAACAGTAATATCTCCACATTGCAAGGTGCAATTCTGAAATTTTTTGCTTTTTCCTGCTAATCCTAGCATGATAAAGAAGATTCAAAGAGAGTGAGATGCCAGCTCCTTTCATTCAGTCAGTAGCTTCAAACATTTCTGGTATATGAAAAACATGTTTTTCAATGGCAAAAATCAATGAATATTGTAAATGCACAAACAGTAATATCTCCACATTGCACGGTGCAATTCTGAAATTTTTAGCTTTTTCCTGTTAATCCTAGCATGATAAAGAAGATTCAAAGAGAGTGAGATGCCAGCTCCTTTCATTCAGTCAGTAGCTTCAAACATTTCTGGTATATGAAAAACATGTTTTTCAATGGCAAAAATCAATGAATATTGTAAATGCACAAACAGTAATATCTCCACATTGCAAGGTGCAATTCTGAAATTTTTTGCTTTTTCCTGTTAATCCTAGCATGATAAAGAAGATTCAAAGAGAGTGAGATGCCAGCTCCTTTCATTCAGTCAGTAGCTTCAAACATTTCTGGTATATGAAAAACATGTTTTTCAATGGCAAAAATCAATGAATATTGTAAATGCACAAACAGTAATATCTCCACATTGCAAGGTGCAATTCTGAAATTTTTTGCTTTTTCCTGTTAATCCTAGCATGATAAAGAAGATTCAAAGAGAGTGAGATGCCAGCTCCTTTCATTCAGTCAGTAGCTTCAAACATTTCTGGTATATGAAAAACATGTTTTTCAATGGCAAAAATCAATGAATATTGTAAATGCACAAACAGTAATATCTCCACATTGCAAGGTGCAATTCTGAAATTTTTTGCTTTTTCCTGTTAATCCTAGCATGATAAAGAAGATTCAAAGAGAGTGAGATGCCAGCTCCTTTCATTCAGTCAGTAGCTTCAAACATTTCTGGTATATGAAAAACATGTTTTTCAATGGCAAAAATCAATGAATATTGTAAATGCACAAACAGTAATATCTCCACATTGCAAGGTGCAATTCTGAAATTTTTAGCTTTTTCCTGTTAATCCTAGCATGATAAAGAAGATTCAAAGAGAGTGAGATGCCAGCTCCTTTCATTCAGTCAGTAGCTTCAAACATTTCTGGTATATGAAAAACATGTTTTTCAATGGCAAAAATCAATGAATATTGTAAATGCACAAACAGTAATATCTCCACATTGCAAGGTGCAATTCTGAAATTTTTTGCTTTTTCCTGTTAATCCTAGCATGATAAAGAAGATTCAAAGAGAGTGAGATGCCAGCTCCTTTCATTCAGTCAGTAGCTTCAAACATTTCTGGTATATGAAAAACATGTTTTTCAATGGCAAAAATCAATGAATATTGTAAATGCACAAACAGTAATATCTCCACATTGCAAGGTGCAATTCTGAAATTTTTTGCTTTTTCCTGCTAATCCTAGCATGATAAAGAAGATTCAAAGAGAGTGAGATGCCAGCTCCTTTCATTCAGTCAGTAGCTTCAAACATTTCTGGTATATGAAAAACATGTTTTTCAATGGCAAAAATCAATGAATATTGTAAATGCACAAACAGTAATATCTCCACATTGCACGGTGCAATTCTGAAATTTTTAGCTTTTTCCTGTTAATCCTAGCATGATAAAGAAGATTCAAAGAGAGTGAGATGCCAGCTCCTTTCATTCAGTCAGTAGCTTCAAACATTTCTGGTATATGAAAAACATGTTTTTCAATGGCAAAAATCAATGAATATTGTAAATGCACAAACAGTAATATCTCCACATTGCAAGGTGCAATTCTGAAATTTTTTGCTTTTCCTGCTAATCCTAGCATGATAAAGAAGATTCAAAGAGAGTGAGATGCCAGCTCCTTTCATTCAGTCAGAAGCTTCAAACATTTCTGGTATATGAAAAACATGTTTTTCAATGGCAAAAATCAATGAATATTGTAAATGCACAAACAGTAATATCTCCACATTGCACGGTGCAATTCTGAAATTTTTAGCTTTTTCCTGTTAATCCTAGCATGATAAAGAAGATTCAAAGAGAGTGAGATGCCAGCTCCTTTCATTCAGTCAGTAGCTTCAAACATTTCTGGTATATGAAAAACATGTTTTTCAATGGCAAAAATCAATGAATATTGTAAATGCACAAACAGTAATATCTCCACATTGCAAGGTGCAATTCTGAAATTTTTTGCTTTTTCCTGTTAATCCTAGCATGATAAAGAAGATTCAAAGAGAGTGAGATGCCAGCTCCTTTCATTCAGTCAGTAGCTTCAAACATTTCTGGTATATGAAAAACATGTTTTTCAATGGCAAAAATCAATGAATATTGTAAATGCACAAACAGTAATATCTCCACATTGCACGGTGCAATTCTGAAATTTTTAGCTTTTTCCTGTTAATCCTAGCATGATAAAGAAGATTCAAAGAGAGTGAGATGCCAGCTCCTTTCATTCAGTCAGTAGCTTCAAACATTTCTGGTATATGAAAAACATGTTTTTCAATGGCAAAAATCAATGAATATTGTAAATGCACAAACAGTAATATCTCCACATTGCAAGGTGCAATTCTGAAATTTTTTGCTTTTTTCCTGCTAATCCTAGCATGATAAGAAGATTCAAAGAGAGTGAGATGCCAGCTCCTTTCATTCAGTCAGTAGCTTCAAACATTTCTGGTATATGAAAAACATGTTTTTCAATGGCAAAAATCAATGAATATTGTAAATGCACAAACAGTAATATCTCCACATTGCAAGGTGCAATTCTGAAATTTTTTGCTTTTTCCTGCTAATCCTAGCATGATAAAGAAGATTCAAAGAGAGTGAGATGCCAGCTCCTTTCATTCAGTCAGTAGCTTCAAACATTTCTGGTATATGAAAAACATGTTTTTCAATGGCAAAAATCAATGAATATTGTAAATGCACAAACAGTAATATCTCCACATTGCACGGTGCAATTCTGAAATTTTTAGCTTTTTCCTGTTAATCCTAGCATGATAAAGAAGATTCAAAGAGAGTGAGATGCCAGCTCCTTTCATTCAGTCAGTAGCTTCAAACATTTCTGGTATATGAAAAACATGTTTTTCAATGGCAAAAATCAATGAATATTGTAAATGCACAAACAGTAATATCTCCACATTGCAAGGTGCAATTCTGAAATTTTTTGCTTTTTCCTGCTAATCCTAGCATGATAAAGAAGATTCAAAGAGAGTGAGATGCCAGCTCCTTTCATTCAGTCAGTAGCTTCAAACATTTCTGGTATATGAAAAACATGTTTTTCAATGGCAAAAATCAATGAATATTGTAAATGCACAAACAGTAATATCTCCACATTGCACGGTGCAATTCTGAAATTTTTAGCTTTTTCCTGTTAATCCTAGCATGATAAAGATTCAAAGAGAGTGAGATGCCAGCTCCTTTCATTCAGTCAGTAGCTTCAAACATTTCTGGTATATGAAAAACATGTTTTTCAATGGCAAAAATCAATGAATATTGTAAATGCACAAACAGTAATATCTCCACATTGCAAGGTGCAATTCTGAAATTTTTTGCTTTTTCCTGTTAATCCTAGCATGATAAAGAAGATTCAAAGAGAGTGAGATGCCAGCTCCTTTCATTCAGTCAGTAGCTTCAAACATTTCTGGTATATGAAAAACATGTTTTTCAATGGCAAAAATCAATGAATATTGTAAATGCACAAACAGTAATATCTCCACATTGCAAGGTGCAATTCTGAAATTTTTTGCTTTTTCCTGCTAATCCTAGCATGATAAAGAAGATTCAAAGAGAGTGAGATGCCAGCTCCCTTTCATTCAGTCAGTAGCTTCAAACATTTCTGGTATATGAAAAACATGTTTTTCAATGGCAAAAATCAATGAATATTGTAAATGCACAAACAGTAATATCTCCACATTGCACGGTGCAATTCTGAAATTTTTAGCTTTTTCCTGTTAATCCTAGCATGATAAAGAAGATTCAAAGAGAGTGAGATGCCAGCTCCTTTCATTCAGTCAGTAGCTTCAAACATTTCTGGTATATGAAAAACATGTTTTTCAATGGCAAAAATCAATGAATATTGTAAATGCACAAACAGTAATATCTCCACATTGCAAGGTGCAATTCTGAAATTTTTTGCTTTTTCCTGTTAATCCTAGCATGATAAAGAAGATTCAAAGAGAGTGAGATGCCAGCTCCTTTCATTCAGTCAGTAGCTTCAAACATTTCTGGTATATGAAAAACATGTTTTTCAATGGCAAAAATCAATGAATATTGTAAATGCACAAACAGTAATATCTCCACATTGCAAGGTGCAATTCTGAAATTTTTTGCTTTTTCCTGCTAATCCTAGCATGATAAAGAAGATTCAAAGAGAGTGAGATGCCAGCTCCTTTCATTCAGTCAGTAGCTTCAAACATTTCTGGTATATGAAAAACATGTTTTTCAATGGCAAAAATCAATGAATATTGTAAATGCACAAACAGTAATATCTCCACATTGCAAGGTGCAATTCTGAAATTTTTTGCTTTTTCCTGCTAATCCTAGCATGATAAAGAAGATTCAAAGAGAGTGAGATGCCAGCTCCTTTCATTCAGTCAGTAGCTTCAAACATTTCTGGTATATGAAAAACATGTTTTTCAATGGCAAAAATCAATGAATATTGTAAATGCACAAACAGTAATATCTCCACATTGCACGGTGCAATTCTGAAAATTTTTAGCTTTTTCCTGTTAATCCTAGCATGATAAAGAAGATTCAAAGAGAGTGAGATGCCAGCTCCTTTCATTCAGTCAGTAGCTTCAAACATTTCTGGTATATGAAAAACATGTTTTTCAATGGCAAAAATCAATGAATATTGTAAATGCACAAACAGTAATATCTCCACATTGCAAGGTGCAATTCTGAAATTTTTTGCTTTTCCTGCTAATCCTAGCATGATAAAGAAGATTCAAAGAGAGTGAGATGCCAGCTCCTTTCATTCAGTCAGAAGCTTCAAACATTTCTGGTATATGAAAAACATGTTTTTCAATGGCAAAAATCAATGAATATTGTAAATGCACAAACAGTAATATCTCCACATTGCACGGTGCAATTCTGAAATTTTTAGCTTTTTCCTGTTAATCCTAGCATGATAAAGAAGATTCAAAGAGAGTGAGATGCCAGCTCCTTTCATTCAGTCAGTAGCTTCAAACATTTCTGGTATATGAAAAACATGTTTTTCAATGGCAAAAATCAATGAATATTGTAAATGCACAAACAGTAATATCTCCACATTGCAAGGTGCAATTCTGAAATTTTTTGCTTTTTCCTGTTAATCCTAGCATGATAAAGAAGATTCAAAGAGAGTGAGATGCCAGCTCTTTCATTCAGTCAGTAGCTTCAAACATTTCTGGTATATGAAAAACATGTTTTTCAATGGCAAAAATCAATGAATATTGTAAATGCACAAACAGTAATATCTCCACATTGCACGGTGCAATTCTGAAATTTTTAGCTTTTTCCTGTTAATCCTAGCATGATAAAGAAGATTCAAAGAGAGTGAGATGCCAGCTCCTTTCATTCAGTCAGTAGCTTCAAACATTTCTGGTATATGAAAAACATGTTTTTCAATGGCAAAAATCAATGAATATTGTAAATGCACAAACAGTAATATCTCCACATTGCAAGGTGCAATTCTGAAATTTTTTGCTTTTTCCTGCTAATCCTAGCATGATAAAGAAGATTCAAAGAGAGTGAGATGCCAGCTCCTTTCATTCAGTCAGTAGCTTCAAACATTTCTGGTATATGAAAAACATGTTTTTCAATGGCAAAAATCAATGAATATTGTAAATGCACAAACAGTAATATCTCCACATTGCAAGGTGCAATTCTGAAATTTTTTGCTTTTTCCTGCTAATCCTAGCATGATAAAGAAGATTCAAAGAGAGTGAGATGCCAGCTCCTTTCATTCAGTCAGTAGCTTCAAACATTTCTGGTATATGAAAAACATGTTTTTCAATGGCAAAAATCAATGAATATTGTAAATGCACAAACAGTAATATCTCCACATTGCACGGTGCAATTCTGAAATTTTTAGCTTTTTCCTGTTAATCCTAGCATGATAAAGAAGATTCAAAGAGAGTGAGATGCCAGCTCCTTTCATTCAGTCAGTAGCTTCAAACATTTCTGGTATATGAAAAACATGTTTTTCAATGGCAAAAATCAATGAATATTGTAAATGCACAAACAGTAATATCTCCACATTGCAAGGTGCAATTCTGAAATTTTTTGCTTTTTCCTGCTAATCCTAGCATGATAAAGAAGATTCAAAGAGAGTGAGATGCCAGCTCCTTTCATTCAGTCAGTAGCTTCAAACATTTCTGGTATATGAAAAACATGTTTTTCAATGGCAAAAATCAATGAATATTGTAAATGCACAAACAGTAATATCTCCACATTGCACGGTGCAATTCTGAAATTTTTTAGCTTTTTCCTGTTAATCCTAGCATGATAAAGATTCAAAGAGAGTGAGATGCCAGCTCCTTTCATTCAGTCAGTAGCTTCAAACATTTCTGGTATATGAAAAACATGTTTTTCAATGGCAAAAATCAATGAATATTGTAAATGCACAAACAGTAATATCTCCACATTGCAAGGTGCAATTCTGAAATTTTTTGCTTTTTCCTGTTAATCCTAGCATGATAAAGAAGATTCAAAGAGAGTGAGATGCCAGCTCCTTTCATTCAGTCAGTAGCTTCAAACATTTCTGGTATATGAAAAACATGTTTTTCAATGGCAAAAATCAATGAATATTGTAAATGCACAAACAGTAATATCTCCACATTGCAAGGTGCAATTCTGAAATTTTTTGCTTTTTCCTGCTAATCCTAGCATGATAAAGAAGATTCAAAGAGAGTGAGATGCCAGCTCCTTTCATTCAGTCAGTAGCTTCAAACATTTCTGGTATATGAAAAACATGTTTTTCAATGGCAAAAATCAATGAATATTGTAAATGCACAAACAGTAATATCTCCACATTGCACGGTGCAATTCTGAAATTTTTAGCTTTTTCCTGTTAATCCTAGCATGATAAAGAAGATTCAAAGAGAGTGAGATGCCAGCTCCTTTCATTCAGTCAGTAGCTTCAAACATTTCTGGTATATGAAAAACATGTTTTTCAATGGCAAAAATCAATGAATATTGTAAATGCACAAACAGTAATATCTCCACATTGCAAGGTGCAATTCTGAAATTTTTTGCTTTTTCCTGTTAATCCTAGCATGATAAAGAAGATTCAAAGAGAGTGAGATGCCAGCTCCTTTCATTCAGTCAGTAGCTTCAAACATTTCTGGTATATGAAAAACATGTTTTTCAATGGCAAAAATCAATGAATATTGTAAATGCACAAACAGTAATATCTCCACATTGCAAGGTGCAATTCTGAAATTTTTTGCTTTTTCCTGCTAATCCTAGCATGATAAAGAAGATTCAAAGAGAGTGAGATGCCAGCTCCTTTCATTCAGTCAGTAGCTTCAAACATTTCTGGTATATGAAAAACATGTTTTTCAATGGCAAAAATCAATGAATATTGTAAATGCACAAACAGTAATATCTCCACATTGCAAGGTGCAATTCTGAAATTTTTTGCTTTTTCCTGCTAATCCTAGCATGATAAAGAAGATTCAAAGAGAGTGAGATGCCAGCTCCTTTCATTCAGTCAGTAGCTTCAAACATTTCTGGTATATGAAAAACATGTTTTTCAATGGCAAAAATCAATGAATATTGTAAATGCACAAACAGTAATATCTCCACATTGCACGGTGCAATTCTGAAATTTTTAGCTTTTTCCTGTTAATCCTAGCATTATAAAGAAGATTCAAAGAGAGTGAGATGCCAGCTCCTTTCATTCAGTCAGTAGCTTCAAACATTTCTGGTATATGAAAAACATGTTTTTCAATGGCAAAAATCAATGAATATTGTAAATGCACAAACAGTAATATCTCCACATTGCACGGTGCAATTCTGAAATTTTTAGCTTTTTCCTGTTAATCCTAGCATGATAAAGAAGATTCAAAGAGAGTGAGATGCCAGCTCCTTTCATTCAGTCATTAGCTTCAAACATTTCTGGTATATGAAAAACATGTTTTTCAATGGCAAAAATCAATGAATATTGTAAGTGCACAAACAGTAATATCTCCACATTGCACAGTGCAATTCTGAAATTTTTAGCTTTTTCCTGTTAATCCTAGCATGATAAAGAAGATTCAAAGAGTGAGATGCCAGCTCCTTTCATTCAGTCAGTAGCTTCAAACATTTCTGGTATATGAAAAACATGTTTTTCAATGGCAAAAATCAATGAATATTGTAAATGCACAAACAGTAATATCTCCACATTGCAAGGTGCAATTCTGAAATTTTTTGCTTTTTCCTGCTAATCCTAGCATGATAAAGAAGATTCAAAGAGAGTGAGATGCCAGCTCCTTTCATTCAGTCAGTAGCTTCAAACATTTCTGGTATATGAAAAACATGTTTTTCAATGGCAAAAATCAATGAATATTGTAAATGCACAAACAGTAATATCTCCACATTGCACGGTGCAATTCTGAAATTTTTAGCTTTGTCCTGTTAATCCTAGCATTATAAAGAAGATTCAAAGAGAGTGAGATGCCAGCTCGTTTCATTCAGTCAGTAGCTTCAAACATTTCTGGTATATGAAAAACATGTTTTTCAATGGCAAAAATCAATGAATATTGTAAATGCACAAACAGTAATATCTCCACATTGCACGGTGCAATTCTGAAATTTTTAGCTTTTTCCTGTTAATCCTAGCATGATAAAGAAGATTCAAAGAGAGTGAGATGCCAGCTCCTTTCATTCAGTCAGTAGCTTCAAACATTTCTGGTATATGAAAAACATGTTTTTCAATGGCAAAAATCAATGAATATTGTAAATGCACAAACAGTAATATCTCCACATTGCACAGGTGCAATTCTGAAATTTTTAGCTTTTTCCTGTTAATCCTAGCATGATAAAGAAGATTCAAAGAGTGAGATGCCAGCTCCTTTCATTCAGTCAGTAGCTTCAAACATTTCTGGTATATGAAAAACATGTTTTTCAATGGCAAAAATCAATGAATATTGTAAATGCACAAACAGTAATATCTCCACATTGCACGGTGCAATTCTGAAATTTTTAGCTTTTTCCTGTTAATCCTAGCATGATAAAGAAGATTCAAAGAGAGTGAGATGCCAGCTCCTTTCATTCAGTCAGTAGCTTCAAACATTTCTGGTATATGAAAAACATGTTTTTCAATGGCAAAAATCAATGAATATTGTAAATGCACAAACAGTAATATCTCCACATTGCAAGGTGCAATTCTGAAATTTTTTGCTTTTTCCTGCTAATCCTAGCATGATAAAGAAGATTCAAAGAGAGTGAGATGCCAGCTCCTTTCATTCAGTCAGTAGCTTCAAACATTTCTGGTATATGAAAAACATGTTTTTCAATGGCAAAAATCAATGAATATTGTAAATGCACAAACAGTAATATCTCCACATTGCACGGTGCAATTCTGAAATTTTTAGCTTTTTCCTGTTAATCCTAGCATGATAAAGAAGATTCAAAGAGAGTGAGATGCCAGCTCCTTTCATTCAGTCAGTAGCTTCAAACATTTCTGGTATATGAAAAACATGTTTTTCAATGGCAAAAATCAATGAATATTGT
Organism: Phyllobates terribilis; assembly: GCF_046119375.1. Classification (NCBI taxonomy): domain Eukaryota; kingdom Metazoa; phylum Chordata; class Amphibia; order Anura; family Dendrobatidae; genus Phyllobates; species Phyllobates terribilis. The sequence goes on from NW_027370293.1 coordinate 34,299, forward strand.
AAATGCACAAACAGTAATATCTCCACATTGCAAGGTGCAATTCTGAAATTTTTTGCTTTTTCCTGTTAATCCTAGCATGATAAAGAAGATTCAAAGAGAGTGAGATGCCAGCTCCTTTCATTCAGTCAGTAGCTTCAAACATTTCTGGTATATGAAAAACATGTTTTTCAATGGCAAAAATCAATGAATATTGTAAATGCACAAACAGTAATATCTCCACATTGCAAGGTGCAATTCTGAAATTTTTTGCTTTTTCCTGCTAATCCTAGCATGATAAAGAAGATTCAAAGAGAGTGAGATGCCAGCTCCTTTCATTCAGTCAGTAGCTTCAAACATTTCTGGTATATGAAAAACATGTTTTTCAATGGCAAAAATCAATGAATATTGTAAATGCACAAACAGTAATATCTCCACATTGCACGGTGCAATTCTGAAATTTTTAGCTTTTTCCTGTTAATCCTAGCATGATAAAGAAGATTCAAAGAGAGTGAGATGCCAGCTCCTTTCATTCAGTCAGTAGCTTCAAACATTTCTGGTATATGAAAAACATGTTTTTCAATGGCAAAAATCAATGAATATTGTAAATGCACAAACAGTAATATCTCCACATTGCAAGGTGCAATTCTGAAATTTTTTGCTTTTTCCTGCTAATCCTAGCATGATAAAGAAGATTCAAAGAGAGTGAGATGCCAGCTCCTTTCATTCAGTCAGAAGCTTCAAACATTTCTGGTATATGAAAAACATGTTTTTCAATGGCAAAAATCAATGAATATTGTAAATGCACAAACAGTAATATCTCCACATTGCACGGTGCAATTCTGAAATTTTTAGCTTTTTCCTGTTAATCCTAGCATGATAAAGAAGATTCAAAGAGAGTGAGATGCCAGCTCCTTTCATTCAGTCAGTAGCTTCAAACATTTCTGGTATATGAAAAACATGTTTTTCAATGGCAAAAATCAATGAATATTGTAAATGCACAAACAGTAATATCTCCACATTGCAAGGTGCAATTCTGAAATTTTTTGCTTTTTCCTGTTAATCCTAGCATGATAAAGAAGATTCAAAGAGAGTGAGATGCCAGCTCCTTTCATTCAGTCAGTAGCTTCAAACATTTCTGGTATATGAAAAACATGTTTTTCAATGGCAAAAATCAATGAATATTGTAAATGCACAAACAGTAATATCTCCACATTGCACGGTGCAATTCTGAAATTTTTTGCTTTTTCCTGTTAATCCTAGCATGATAAAGAAGATTCAAAGAGAGTGAGATGCCAGCTCCTTTCATTCAGTCAGTAGCTTCAAACATTTCTGGTATATGAAAAACATGTTTTTCAATGGCAAAAATCAATGAATATTGTAAATGCACAAACAGTAATATCTCCACATTGCACGGTGCAATTCTGAAATTTTTAGCTTTTTCCTGTTAATCCTAGCATGATAAAGAAGATTCAAAGAGAGTGAGATGCCAGCTCCTTTCATTCAGTCAGTAGCTTCAAACATTTCTGGTATATGAAAAACATGTTTTTCAATGGCAAAAATCAATGAATATTGTAAATGCACAAACAGTAATATCTCCACATTGCAAGGTGCAATTCTGAAATTTTTTGCTTTTTCCTGTTAATCCTAGCATGATAAAGAAGATTCAAAGAGAGTGAGATGCCAGCTCCTTTCATTCAGTCAGTAGCTTCAAACATTTCTGGTATATGAAAAACATGTTTTCAATGGCAAAAATCAATGAATATTGTAAATGCACAAACAGTAATATCTCCACATTGCACGGTGCAATTCTGAAATTTTTAGCTTTTTCCTGTTAATCCTAGCATGATAAAGAAGATTCAAAGAGAGTGAGATGCCAGCTCCTTTCATTCAGTCAGTAGCTTCAAACATTTCTGGTATATGAAAAACATGTTTTTCAATGGCAAAAATCAATGAATATTGTAAATGCACAAACAGTAATATCTCCACATTGCAAGGTGCAATTCTGAAATTTTTTGCTTTTTCCTGTTAATCCTAGCATGATAAAGAAGATTCAAAGAGAGTGAGATGCCAGCTCCTTTCATTCAGTCAGAAGCTTCAAACATTTCTGGTATATGAAAAACATGTTTTTCAATGGCAAAAATCAATGAATATTGTAAATGCACAAACAGTAATATCTCCACATTGCACGGTGCAATTCTGAAATTTTTAGCTTTTCCTGTTAATCCTAGCATGATAAAGAAGATTCAAAGAGAGTGAGATGCCAGCTCCTTTCATTCAGTCAGTAGCTTCAAACATTTCTGGTATATGAAAAACATGTTTTCAATGGCAAAAATCAATGAATATTGTAAATGCACAAACAGTAATATTCTCCACATTGCAAGGTGCAATTCTGAAATTTTTTGCTTTTTCTGTTAATCCTAGCATGATAAAGAAGATTCAAAGAGAGTGAGATGCCAGCTCCTTTCATTCAGTCAGTAGCTTCAAACATTTCTGGTATATGAAAAACATGTTTTTCAATGGCAAAAATCAATGAATATTGTAAATGCACAAACAGTAATATCTCCACATTGCAAGGTGCAATTCTGAAATTTTTTGCTTTCTGC
>NW_027370294.1:0-36879 GCF_046119375.1 Phyllobates terribilis
GACTGAATGAAAGGAGCTGGCATCTCACTCTCTTTGAATCTTCTTTATCATGCTAGGATTAACAGGAAAAAGCAAAAAATTTCAGAATTGCACCTTGCAATGTGGAGATATTACTGTTTGTGCATTTACAATATTCATTGATTTTTGCCATTGAAAAACATGTTTTTCATATACCAGAAATGTTTGAAGCTACTGACTGAATGAAAGGAGCTGGCATCTCACTCTCTTTGAATCTTCTTTATCATGCTAGGATTAACAGGAAAAAGCTAAAAATTTCAGAATTGCACCGTGCAATGTGGAGATATTACTGTTTGTGCATTTACAATATTCATTGATTTTTGCCATTGAAAAACATGTTTTTCATATACCAGAAATGTTTGAAGCTACTGACTGAATGAAAGGAGCTGGCATCTCACTCTCTTTGAATCTTCTTTATCATGCTAGGATTAGCAGGAAAAAGCAAAAAATTTCAGAATTGCACCTTGCAATGTGGAGATATTACTGTTTGTGCATTTACAATATTCATTGATTTTTGCCATTGAAAAACATGTTTTTCATATACCAGAAATGTTTGAAGCTACTGACTGAATGAAAGGAGCTGGCATCTCACTCTCTTTGAATCTTCTTTATCATGCTAGGATTAGCAGGAAAAAGCAAAAAATTTCAGAATTGCACCTTGCAATGTGGAGATATTACTGTTTGTGCATTTACAATATTCATTGATTTTTGCCATTGAAAAACGTTTTTCATATACCAGAAATGTTTGAAGCTACTGACTGAATGAAAGGAGCTGGCATCTCACTCTCTTTGAATCTTCTTTATCATGCTAGGATTAACAGGAAAAAGCAAAAAATTTCAGAATTGCACCTTGCAATGTGGAGATATTACTGTTTGTGCATTTACAATATTCATTGATTTTTGCCATTGAAAAACATGTTTTTCATATACCAGAAATGTTTGAAGCTACTGACTGAATGAAAGGAGCTGGCATCTCACTCTCTTTGAATCTTCTTTATCATGCTAGGATTAGCAGGAAAAAGCAAAAAATTTCAGAATTGCACCTTGCAATGTGGAGATATTTCTGTTTGTGCATTTACAATATTCATTGATTTTTGCCATTGAAAAACATGTTTTTCATATACCAGAAATGTTTGAAGCTACTGACTGAATGAAAGGAGCTGGCATCTCACTCTCTTTGAATCTTCTTTATCATGCTAGGATTAACAGGAAAAAGCAAAAAATTTCAGAATTGCACCTTGCAATGTGGAGATATTACTGTTTGTGCATTTACAATATTCATTGATTTTTGCCATTGAAAAACATGTTTTTCATATACCAGAAATGTTTGAAGCTACTGACTGAATGAAAGGAGCTGGCATCTCACTCTCTTTGAATCTTCTTTATCATGCTAGGATTAACAGGAAAAAGCTAAAAATTTCAGAATTGCACCGTGCAATGTGGAGATATTACTGTTTGTGCATTTACAATATTCATTGATTTTTGCCATTGAAAAACATGTTTTTCATATACCAGAAATGTTTGAAGCTACTGACTGAATGAAAGGAGCTGGCATCTCACTCTCTTTGAATCTTCTTTATCATGCTAGGATTAGCAGGAAAAAGCAAAAAATTTCAGAATTGCACCTTGCAATGTGGAGATATTACTGTTTGTGCATTTACAATATTCATTGATTTTTGCCATTGAAAAACATGTTTTTCATATACCAGAAATGTTTGAAGCTACTGACTGAATGAAAGGAGCTGGCATCTCACTCTCTTTGAATCTTCTTTATCATGCTAGGATTAACAGGAAAAAGCTAAAAATTTCAGAATTGCACCGTGCAATGTGGAGATATTACTGTTTGTGCATTTACAATATTCATTGATTTTTGCCATTGAAAAACGTTTTTCATATACCAGAAATGTTTGAAGCTACTGACTGAATGAAAGGAGCTGGCATCTCACTCTCTTTGAATCTTCTTTATCATGCTAGGATTAGCAGGAAAAAGCAAAAAATTTCAGAATTGCACCTTGCAATGTGGAGATATTACTGTTTGTGCATTTACAATATTCATTGATTTTTGCCATTGAAAAACGTTTTTCATATACCAGAAATGTTTGAAGCTACTGACTGAATGAAAGGAGCTGGCATCTCACTCTCTTTGAATCTTCTTTATCATGCTAGGATTAACAGGAAAAAGCAAAAAATTTCAGAATTGCACCTTGCAATGTGGAGATATTACTGTTTGTGCATTTACAATATTCATTGATTTTTGCCATTGAAAAACATGTTTTTCATATACCAGAAATGTTTGAAGCTACTGACTGAATGAAAGGAGCTGGCATCTCACTCTCTTTGAATCTTCTTTATCATGCTAGGATTAACAGGAAAAAGCTAAAAATTTCAGAATTGCACCGTGCAATGTGGAGATATTACTGTTTGTGCATTTACAATATTCATTGATTTTTGCCATTGAAAAACATGTTTTTCATATACCAGAAATGTTTGAAGCTACTGACTGAATGAAAGGAGCTGGCATCTCACTCTCTTTGAATCTTCTTTATCATGCTAGGATTAACAGGAAAAAGCAAAAAATTTCAGAATTGCACCTTGCAATGTGGAGATATTACTGTTTGTGCATTTACAATATTCATTGATTTTTGCCATTGAAAAACATGTTTTTCATATACCAGAAATGTTTGAAGCTACTGACTGAATGAAAGGAGCTGGCATCTCACTCTCTTTGAATCTTCTTTATCATGCTAGGATTAACAGGAAAAAGCTAAAAATTTCAGAATTGCACCGTGCAATGTGGAGATATTACTGTTTGTGCATTTACAATATTCATTGATTTTTGCCATTGAAAAACATGTTTTTCATATACCAAAAATGTTTGAAGCTACTGACTGAATGAAAGGAGCTGACATCTCACTCTCTTTGAATCTTCTTTATCATGCTAGGATTAGCAGGAAAAAGCAAAAAATTTCAGAATTGCACCTTGCAATGTGGAGATATTACTGTTTGTGCATTTACAATATTCATTGATTTTTGCCATTGAAAAACATGTTTTTCATATACCAGAAATGTTTGAAGCTACTGACTGAATGAAAGGAGCTGGCATCTCACTCTCTTTGAATCTTCTTTATCATGCTAGGATTAACAGGAAAAAGCTAAAAATTTCAGAATTGCACCGTGCAATGTGGAGATATTACTGTTTGTGCATTTACAATATTCATTGATTTTTGCCATTGAAAAACATGTTTTTCATATACCAGAAATGTTTGAAGCTACTGACTGAATGAAAGGAGCTGGCATCTCACTCTCTTTGAATCTTCTTTATCATGCTAGGATTAGCAGGAAAAAGCTAAAAATTTCAGAATTGCACCTTGCAATGTGGAGATATTACTGTTTGTGCATTTACAATATTCATTGATTTTTGCCATTGAAAAACATGTTTTTCATATACCAGAAATGTTTGAAGCTACTGACTGAATGAAAGGAGCTGGCATCTCACTCTCTCTGAATCTTCTTTATCATGCTAGGATTAACAGGAAAAAGCAAAAAATTTCAGAATTGCACCTTGCAATGTGGAGATATTACTGTTTGTGCATTTACAATATTCATTGATTTTTGCCATTGAAAAACATGTTTTTCATATACCAGAAATGTTTGAAGCTACTGACTGAATGAAAGGAGCTGGCATCTCACTCTCTTTGAATCTTCTTTATCATGCTAGGATTAGCAGGAAAAAGCAAAAAATTTCAGAATTGCACCTTGCAATGTGGAGATATTACTGTTTGTGCATTTACAATATTCATTGATTTTTGCCATTGAAAAACATGTTTTTCATATACCAGAAATGTTTGAAGCTACTGACTGAATGAAAGGAGCTGGCATCTCACTCTCTTTGAATCTTCTTTATCATGCTAGGATTAACAGGAAAAAGCTAAAAATTTCAGAATTGCACCGTGCAATGTGGAGATATTACTGTTTGTGCATTTACAATATTCATTGATTTTTGCCATTGAAAAACATGTTTTTCATATACCAGAAATGTTTGAAGCTACTGACTGAATGAAAGGAGCTGGCATCTCACTCTCTTTGAATCTTCTTTATCATGCTAGGATTAACAGGAAAAAGCAAAAAATTTCAGAATTGCACCTTGCAATGTGGAGATATTACTGTTTGTGCATTTACAATATTCATTGATTTTTGCCATTGAAAAACATGTTTTTCATATACCAGAAATGTTTGAAGCTACTGACTGAATGAAAGGAGCTGGCATCTCACTCTCTTTGAATCTTCTTTATCATGCTAGGATTAACAGGAAAAAGCTAAAAATTTCAGAATTGCACCGTGCAATGTGGAGATATTACTGTTTGTGCATTTACAATATTCATTGATTTTTGCCATTGAAAAACATGTTTTTCATATACCAAAAATGTTTGAAGCTACTGACTGAATGAAAAGAGCTGGCATCTCACTCTCTTTGAATCTTCTTTATCATGCTAGGATTAGCAGGAAAAAGCAAAAAATTTCAGAATTGCACCTTGCAATGTGGAGATATTACTGTTTGTGCATTTACAATATTCATTGATTTTTGCCATTGAAAAACATGTTTTTCATATACCAGAAATGTTTGAAGCTACTGACTGAATGAAAGGAGCTGGCATCTCACTCTCTTTGAATCTTCTTTATCATGCTAGGATTAACAGGAAAAAGCTAAAAATTTCAGAATTGCACCGTGCAATGTGGAGATATTACTGTTTGTGCATTTACAATATTCATTGATTTTTGCCATTGAAAAACATGTTTTTCATATACCAGAAATGTTTGAAGCTACTGACTGAATGAAAGGAGCTGGCATCTCACTCTCTTTGAATCTTCTTTATCATGCTAGGATTAGCAGGAAAAAGCTAAAAATTTCAGAATTGCACCTTGCAATGTGGAGATATTACTGTTTGTGCATTTACAATATTCATTGATTTTTGCCATTGAAAAACATGTTTTTCATATACCAGAAATGTTTGAAGCTACTGACTGAATGAAAGGAGCTGGCATCTCACTCTCTTTGAATCTTCTTTATCATGCTAGGATTAACAGGAAAAAGCAAAAAATTTCAGAATTGCACCTTGCAATGTGGAGATATTACTGTTTGTGCATTTACAATATTCATTGATTTTTGCCATTGAAAAACATGTTTTTCATATACCAGAAATGTTTGAAGCTACTGACTGAATGAAAGGAGCTGGCATCTCACTCTCTTTGAATCTTCTTTATCATGCTAGGATTAACAGGAAAAAGCAAAAAATTTCAGAATTGCACCTTGCAATGTGGAGATATTACTGTTTGTGCATTTACAATATTCATTGATTTTTGCCATTGAAAAACATGTTTTTCATATACCAGAAATGTTTGAAGCTACTGACTGAATGAAAGGAGCTGGCATCTCACTCTCTTTGAATCTTCTTTATCATGCTAGGATTAACAGGAAAAAGCTAAAAATTTCAGAATTGCACCGTGCAATGTGGAGATATTACTGTTTGTGCATTTACAATATTCATTGATTTTTGCCATTGAAAAACATGTTTTTCATATACCAAAAATGTTTGAAGCTACTGACTGAATGAAAGGAGCTGACATCTCACTCTCTTTGAATCTTCTTTATCATGCTAGGATTAGCAGGAAAAAGCAAAAAATTTCAGAATTGCACCTTGCAATGTGGAGATATTACTGTTTGTGCATTTACAATATTCATTGATTTTTGCCATTGAAAAACATGTTTTTCATATACCAGAAATGTTTGAAGCTACTGACTGAATGAAAGGAGCTGGCATCTCACTCTCTTTGAATCTTCTTTATCATGCTAGGATTAACAGGAAAAAGCTAAAAATTTCAGAATTGCACCGTGCAATGTGGAGATATTACTGTTTGTGCATTTACAATATTCATTGATTTTTGCCATTGAAAAACATGTTTTTCATATACCAGAAATGTTTGAAGCTACTGACTGAATGAAAGGAGCTGGCATCTCACTCTCTTTGAATCTTCTTTATCATGCTAGGATTAGCAGGAAAAAGCTAAAAATTTCAGAATTGCACCTTGCAATGTGGAGATATTACTGTTTGTGCATTTACAATATTCATTGATTTTTGCCATTGAAAAACATGTTTTTCATATACCAGAAATGTTTGAAGCTACTGACTGAATGAAAGGAGCTGGCATCTCACTCTCTTTGAATCTTCTTTATCATGCTAGGATTAACAGGAAAAAGCTAAAAATTTCAGAATTGCACCGTGCAATGTGGAGATATTACTGTTTGTGCATTTACAATATTCATTGATTTTTGCCATTGAAAAACATGTTTTTCATATACCAGAAATGTTTGAAGCTACTGACTGAATGAAAGGAGCTGGCATCTCACTCTCTTTGAATCTTCTTTATCATGCTAGGATTAGCAGGAAAAAGCAAAAAATTTCAGAATTGCACCTTGCAATGTGGAGATATTACTGTTTGTGCATTTACAATATTCATTGATTTTTGCCATTGAAAAACATGTTTTTCATATACCAGAAATGTTTGAAGCTACTGACTGAATGAAAGGAGCTGGCATCTCACTCTCTTTGAATCTTCTTTATCATGCTAGGATTAGCAGGAAAAAGCAAAAAATTTCAGAATTGCACCTTGCAATGTGGAGATATTACTGTTTGTGCATTTACAATATTCATTGATTTTTGCCATTGAAAAACGTTTTTCATATACCAGAAATGTTTGAAGCTACTGACTGAATGAAAGGAGCTGGCATCTCACTCTCTTTGAATCTTCTTTATCATGCTAGGATTAACAGGAAAAAGCAAAAAATTTCAGAATTGCACCTTGCAATGTGGAGATATTACTGTTTGTGCATTTACAATATTCATTGATTTTTGCCATTGAAAAACATGTTTTTCATATACCAGAAATGTTTGAAGCTACTGACTGAATGAAAGGAGCTGGCATCTCACTCTCTTTGAATCTTCTTTATCATGCTAGGATTAGCAGGAAAAAGCAAAAAATTTCAGAATTGCACCTTGCAATGTGGAGATATTTCTGTTTGTGCATTTACAATATTCATTGATTTTTGCCATTGAAAAACATGTTTTTCATATACCAGAAATGTTTGAAGCTACTGACTGAATGAAAGGAGCTGGCATCTCACTCTCTTTGAATCTTCTTTATCATGCTAGGATTAACAGGAAAAAGCAAAAAATTTCAGAATTGCACCTTGCAATGTGGAGATATTACTGTTTGTGCATTTACAATATTCATTGATTTTTGCCATTGAAAAACATGTTTTTCATATACCAGAAATGTTTGAAGCTACTGACTGAATGAAAGGAGCTGGCATCTCACTCTCTTTGAATCTTCTTTATCATGCTAGGATTAACAGGAAAAAGCTAAAAATTTCAGAATTGCACCGTGCAATGTGGAGATATTACTGTTTGTGCATTTACAATATTCATTGATTTTTGCCATTGAAAAACATGTTTTTCATATACCAGAAATGTTTGAAGCTACTGACTGAATGAAAGGAGCTGGCATCTCACTCTCTTTGAATCTTCTTTATCATGCTAGGATTAGCAGGAAAAAGCAAAAAATTTCAGAATTGCACCTTGCAATGTGGAGATATTACTGTTTGTGCATTTACAATATTCATTGATTTTTGCCATTGAAAAACATGTTTTTCATATACCAGAAATGTTTGAAGCTACTGACTGAATGAAAGGAGCTGGCATCTCACTCTCTTTGAATCTTCTTTATCATGCTAGGATTAACAGGAAAAAGCTAAAAATTTCAGAATTGCACCGTGCAATGTGGAGATATTACTGTTTGTGCATTTACAATATTCATTGATTTTTGCCATTGAAAAACGTTTTTCATATACCAGAAATGTTTGAAGCTACTGACTGAATGAAAGGAGCTGGCATCTCACTCTCTTTGAATCTTCTTTATCATGCTAGGATTAGCAGGAAAAAGCAAAAAATTTCAGAATTGCACCTTGCAATGTGGAGATATTACTGTTTGTGCATTTACAATATTCATTGATTTTTGCCATTGAAAAACGTTTTTCATATACCAGAAATGTTTGAAGCTACTGACTGAATGAAAGGAGCTGGCATCTCACTCTCTTTGAATCTTCTTTATCATGCTAGGATTAACAGGAAAAAGCAAAAAATTTCAGAATTGCACCTTGCAATGTGGAGATATTACTGTTTGTGCATTTACAATATTCATTGATTTTTGCCATTGAAAAACATGTTTTTCATATACCAGAAATGTTTGAAGCTACTGACTGAATGAAAGGAGCTGGCATCTCACTCTCTTTGAATCTTCTTTATCATGCTAGGATTAACAGGAAAAAGCTAAAAATTTCAGAATTGCACCGTGCAATGTGGAGATATTACTGTTTGTGCATTTACAATATTCATTGATTTTTGCCATTGAAAAACATGTTTTTCATATACCAGAAATGTTTGAAGCTACTGACTGAATGAAAGGAGCTGGCATCTCACTCTCTTTGAATCTTCTTTATCATGCTAGGATTAACAGGAAAAAGCAAAAAATTTCAGAATTGCACCTTGCAATGTGGAGATATTACTGTTTGTGCATTTACAATATTCATTGATTTTTGCCATTGAAAAACATGTTTTTCATATACCAGAAATGTTTGAAGCTACTGACTGAATGAAAGGAGCTGGCATCTCACTCTCTTTGAATCTTCTTTATCATGCTAGGATTAACAGGAAAAAGCTAAAAATTTCAGAATTGCACCGTGCAATGTGGAGATATTACTGTTTGTGCATTTACAATATTCATTGATTTTTGCCATTGAAAAACATGTTTTTCATATACCAAAAATGTTTGAAGCTACTGACTGAATGAAAGGAGCTGACATCTCACTCTCTTTGAATCTTCTTTATCATGCTAGGATTAGCAGGAAAAAGCAAAAAATTTCAGAATTGCACCTTGCAATGTGGAGATATTACTGTTTGTGCATTTACAATATTCATTGATTTTTGCCATTGAAAAACATGTTTTTCATATACCAGAAATGTTTGAAGCTACTGACTGAATGAAAGGAGCTGGCATCTCACTCTCTTTGAATCTTCTTTATCATGCTAGGATTAACAGGAAAAAGCTAAAAATTTCAGAATTGCACCGTGCAATGTGGAGATATTACTGTTTGTGCATTTACAATATTCATTGATTTTTGCCATTGAAAAACATGTTTTTCATATACCAGAAATGTTTGAAGCTACTGACTGAATGAAAGGAGCTGGCATCTCACTCTCTTTGAATCTTCTTTATCATGCTAGGATTAGCAGGAAAAAGCTAAAAATTTCAGAATTGCACCTTGCAATGTGGAGATATTACTGTTTGTGCATTTACAATATTCATTGATTTTTGCCATTGAAAAACATGTTTTTCATATACCAGAAATGTTTGAAGCTACTGACTGAATGAAAGGAGCTGGCATCTCACTCTCTCTGAATCTTCTTTATCATGCTAGGATTAACAGGAAAAAGCAAAAAATTTCAGAATTGCACCTTGCAATGTGGAGATATTACTGTTTGTGCATTTACAATATTCATTGATTTTTGCCATTGAAAAACATGTTTTTCATATACCAGAAATGTTTGAAGCTACTGACTGAATGAAAGGAGCTGGCATCTCACTCTCTTTGAATCTTCTTTATCATGCTAGGATTAGCAGGAAAAAGCAAAAAATTTCAGAATTGCACCTTGCAATGTGGAGATATTACTGTTTGTGCATTTACAATATTCATTGATTTTTGCCATTGAAAAACATGTTTTTCATATACCAGAAATGTTTGAAGCTACTGACTGAATGAAAGGAGCTGGCATCTCACTCTCTTTGAATCTTCTTTATCATGCTAGGATTAACAGGAAAAAGCTAAAAATTTCAGAATTGCACCGTGCAATGTGGAGATATTACTGTTTGTGCATTTACAATATTCATTGATTTTTGCCATTGAAAAACATGTTTTTCATATACCAGAAATGTTTGAAGCTACTGACTGAATGAAAGGAGCTGGCATCTCACTCTCTTTGAATCTTCTTTATCATGCTAGGATTAACAGGAAAAAGCAAAAAATTTCAGAATTGCACCTTGCAATGTGGAGATATTACTGTTTGTGCATTTACAATATTCATTGATTTTTGCCATTGAAAAACATGTTTTTCATATACCAGAAATGTTTGAAGCTACTGACTGAATGAAAGGAGCTGGCATCTCACTCTCTTTGAATCTTCTTTATCATGCTAGGATTAACAGGAAAAAGCTAAAAATTTCAGAATTGCACCGTGCAATGTGGAGATATTACTGTTTGTGCATTTACAATATTCATTGATTTTTGCCATTGAAAAACATGTTTTTCATATACCAAAAATGTTTGAAGCTACTGACTGAATGAAAAGAGCTGGCATCTCACTCTCTTTGAATCTTCTTTATCATGCTAGGATTAGCAGGAAAAAGCAAAAAATTTCAGAATTGCACCTTGCAATGTGGAGATATTACTGTTTGTGCATTTACAATATTCATTGATTTTTGCCATTGAAAAACATGTTTTTCATATACCAGAAATGTTTGAAGCTACTGACTGAATGAAAGGAGCTGGCATCTCACTCTCTTTGAATCTTCTTTATCATGCTAGGATTAACAGGAAAAAGCTAAAAATTTCAGAATTGCACCGTGCAATGTGGAGATATTACTGTTTGTGCATTTACAATATTCATTGATTTTTGCCATTGAAAAACATGTTTTTCATATACCAGAAATGTTTGAAGCTACTGACTGAATGAAAGGAGCTGGCATCTCACTCTCTTTGAATCTTCTTTATCATGCTAGGATTAGCAGGAAAAAGCTAAAAATTTCAGAATTGCACCTTGCAATGTGGAGATATTACTGTTTGTGCATTTACAATATTCATTGATTTTTGCCATTGAAAAACATGTTTTTCATATACCAGAAATGTTTGAAGCTACTGACTGAATGAAAGGAGCTGGCATCTCACTCTCTTTGAATCTTCTTTATCATGCTAGGATTAACAGGAAAAAGCAAAAAAATTCAGAATTGCACCTTGCAATGTGGAGATATTACTGTTTGTGCATTTACAATATTCATTGATTTTTGCCATTGAAAAACATGTTTTTCATATACCAGAAATGTTTGAAGCTACTGACTGAATGAAAGGAGCTGGCATCTCACTCTCTTTGAATCTTCTTTATCATGCTAGGATTAACAGGAAAAAGCAAAAAATTTCAGAATTGCACCTTGCAATGTGGAGATATTACTGTTTGTGCATTTACAATATTCATTGATTTTTGCCATTGAAAAACATGTTTTTCATATACCAGAAATGTTTGAAGCTACTGACTGAATGAAAGGAGCTGGCATCTCACTCTCTTTGAATCTTCTTTATCATGCTAGGATTAACAGGAAAAAGCTAAAAATTTCAGAATTGCACCGTGCAATGTGGAGATATTACTGTTTGTGCATTTACAATATTCATTGATTTTTGCCATTGAAAAACATGTTTTTCATATACCAAAAATGTTTGAAGCTACTGACTGAATGAAAGGAGCTGACATCTCACTCTCTTTGAATCTTCTTTATCATGCTAGGATTAGCAGGAAAAAGCAAAAAATTTCAGAATTGCACCTTGCAATGTGGAGATATTACTGTTTGTGCATTTACAATATTCATTGATTTTTGCCATTGAAAAACATGTTTTTCATATACCAGAAATGTTTGAAGCTACTGACTGAATGAAAGGAGCTGGCATCTCACTCTCTTTGAATCTTCTTTATCATGCTAGGATTAACAGGAAAAAGCTAAAAATTTCAGAATTGCACCGTGCAATGTGGAGATATTACTGTTTGTGCATTTACAATATTCATTGATTTTTGCCATTGAAAAACATGTTTTTCATATACCAGAAATGTTTGAAGCTACTGACTGAATGAAAGGAGCTGGCATCTCACTCTCTTTGAATCTTCTTTATCATGCTAGGATTAGCAGGAAAAAGCTAAAAATTTCAGAATTGCACCTTGCAATGTGGAGATATTACTGTTTGTGCATTTACAATATTCATTGATTTTTGCCATTGAAAAACATGTTTTTCATATACCAGAAATGTTTGAAGCTACTGACTGAATGAAAGGAGCTGGCATCTCACTCTCTCTGAATCTTCTTTATCATGCTAGGATTAACAGGAAAAAGCAAAAAATTTCAGAATTGCACCTTGCAATGTGGAGATATTACTGTTTGTGCATTTACAATATTCATTGATTTTTGCCATTGAAAAACATGTTTTTCATATACCAGAAATGTTTGAAGCTACTGACTGAATGAAAGGAGCTGGCATCTCACTCTCTTTGAATCTTCTTTATCATGCTAGGATTAGCAGGAAAAAGCAAAAAATTTCAGAATTGCACCTTGCAATGTGGAGATATTACTGTTTGTGCATTTACAATATTCATTGATTTTTGCCATTGAAAAACATGTTTTTCATATACCAGAAATGTTTGAAGCTACTGACTGAATGAAAGGAGCTGGCATCTCACTCTCTTTGAATCTTCTTTATCATGCTAGGATTAACAGGAAAAAGCTAAAAATTTCAGAATTGCACCGTGCAATGTGGAGATATTACTGTTTGTGCATTTACAATATTCATTGATTTTTGCCATTGAAAAACATGTTTTTCATATACCAGAAATGTTTGAAGCTACTGACTGAATGAAAGGAGCTGGCATCTCACTCTCTTTGAATCTTCTTTATCATGCTAGGATTAACAGGAAAAAGCAAAAAATTTCAGAATTGCACCTTGCAATGTGGAGATATTACTGTTTGTGCATTTACAATATTCATTGATTTTTGCCATTGAAAAACATGTTTTTCATATACCAGAAATGTTTGAAGCTACTGACTGAATGAAAGGAGCTGGCATCTCACTCTCTTTGAATCTTCTTTATCATGCTAGGATTAACAGGAAAAAGCTAAAAATTTCAGAATTGCACCGTGCAATGTGGAGATATTACTGTTTGTGCATTTACAATATTCATTGATTTTTGCCATTGAAAAACATGTTTTTCATATACCAAAAATGTTTGAAGCTACTGACTGAATGAAAAGAGCTGGCATCTCACTCTCTTTGAATCTTCTTTATCATGCTAGGATTAGCAGGAAAAAGCAAAAAATTTCAGAATTGCACCTTGCAATGTGGAGATATTACTGTTTGTGCATTTACAATATTCATTGATTTTTGCCATTGAAAAACATGTTTTTCATATACCAGAAATGTTTGAAGCTACTGACTGAATGAAAGGAGCTGGCATCTCACTCTCTTTGAATCTTCTTTATCATGCTAGGATTAACAGGAAAAAGCTAAAAATTTCAGAATTGCACCGTGCAATGTGGAGATATTACTGTTTGTGCATTTACAATATTCATTGATTTTTGCCATTGAAAAACATGTTTTTCATATACCAGAAATGTTTGAAGCTACTGACTGAATGAAAGGAGCTGGCATCTCACTCTCTTTGAATCTTCTTTATCATGCTAGGATTAGCAGGAAAAAGCTAAAAATTTCAGAATTGCACCTTGCAATGTGGAGATATTACTGTTTGTGCATTTACAATATTCATTGATTTTTGCCATTGAAAAACATGTTTTTCATATACCAGAAATGTTTGAAGCTACTGACTGAATGAAAGGAGCTGGCATCTCACTCTCTTTGAATCTTCTTTATCATGCTAGGATTAACAGGAAAAAGCAAAAAATTTCAGAATTGCACCTTGCAATGTGGAGATATTACTGTTTGTGCATTTACAATATTCATTGATTTTTGCCATTGAAAAACATGTTTTTCATATACCAGAAATGTTTGAAGCTACTGACTGAATGAAAGGAGCTGGCATCTCACTCTCTTTGAATCTTCTTTATCATGCTAGGATTAACAGGAAAAAGCTAAAAATTTCAGAATTGCACCGTGCAATGTGGAGATATTACTGTTTGTGCATTTACAATATTCATTGATTTTTGCCATTGAAAAACATGTTTTTCATATACCAGAAATGTTTGAAGCTACTGACTGAATGAAAGGAGCTGGCATCTCACTCTCTTTGAATCTTCTTTATCAAGCTAGGATTAGCAGGAAAAAGCAAAAAATTTCAGAATTGCACCTTGCAATGTGGAGATATTACTGTTTGTGCATTTACAATATTCATTGATTTTTGCCATTGAAAAACATGTTTTTCATATACCAGAAATGTTTGAAGCTACTGACTGAATGAAAGGAGCTGGCATCTCACTCTCTTTGAATCTTCTTTATCATGCTAGGATTAACAGGAAAAAGCTAAAAATTTCAGAATTGCACCGTGCAATGTGGAGATATTACTGTTTGTGCATTTACAATATTCATTGATTTTTGCCATTGAAAAACATGTTTTTCATATACCAGAAATGTTTGAAGCTACTGACTGAATGAAAGGAGCTGGCATCTCACTCTCTTTGAATCTTCTTTATCATGCTAGGATTAGCAGGAAAAAGCAAAAAATTTCAGAATTGCACCTTGCAATGTGGAGATATTACTGTTTGTGCATTTACAATATTCATTGATTTTTGCCATTGAAAAACATGTTTTTCATATACCAGAAATGTTTGAAGCTACTGACTGAATGAAAGGAGCTGGCATCTCACTCTCTTTGAATCTTCTTTATCATGCTAGGATTAACAGGAAAAAGCAAAAAATTTCAGAATTGCACCTTGCAATGTGGAGATATTACTGTTTGTGCATTTACAATATTCATTGATTTTTGCCATTGAAAAACATGTTTTTCATATACCAGAAATGTTTGAAGCTACTGACTGAATGAAAGGAGCTGGCATCTCACTCTCTTTGAATCTTCTTTATCATGCTAGGATTAACAGGAAAAAGCTAAAAATTTCAGAATTGCACCGTGCAATGTGGAGATATTACTGTTTGTGCATTTACAATATTCATTGATTTTTGCCATTGAAAAACATGTTTTTCATATACCAGAAATGTTTGAAGCTACTGACTGAATGAAAGGAGCTGGCATCTCACTCTCTTTGAATCTTCTTTATCATGCTAGGATTAACAGGAAAAAGCAAAAAATTTCAGAATTGCACCTTGCAATGTGGAGATATTACTGTTTGTGCATTTACAATATTCATTGATTTTTGCCATTGAAAAACATGTTTTTCATATACCAGAAATGTTTGAAGCTACTGACTGAATGAAAGGAGCTGGCATCTCACTCTCTTTGAATCTTCTTTATCATGCTAGGATTAACAGGAAAAAGCTAAAAATTTCAGAATTGCACCGTGCAATGTGGAGATATTACTGTTTGTGCATTTACAATATTCATTGATTTTTGCCATTGAAAAACATGTTTTTCATATACCAAAAATGTTTGAAGCTACTGACTGAATGAAAGGAGCTGGCATCTCACTCTCTTTGAATCTTCTTTATCATGCTAGGATTAGCAGGAAAAAGCAAAAAATTTCAGAATTACACCTTGCAATGTGGAGATATTACTGTTTGTGCATTTACAATATTCATTGATTTTTGCCATTGAAAAACATGTTTTTCATATACCAGAAATGTTTGAAGCTACTGACTGAATGAAAGGAGCTGGCATCTCACTCTCTTTGAATCTTCTTTATCATGCTAGGATTAACAGGAAAAAGCTAAAAATTTCAGAATTGCACCGTGCAATGTGGAGATATTACTGTTTGTGCATTTACAATATTCATTGATTTTTGCCATTGAAAAACATGTTTTTCATATACCAGAAATGTTTGAAGCTACTGACTGAATGAAAGGAGCTGACATCTCACTCTCTTTGAATCTTCTTTATCATGCTAGGATTAGCAGGAAAAAGCTAAAAATTTCAGAATTGCACCTTGCAATGTGGAGATATTACTGTTTGTGCATTTACAATATTCATTGATTTTTGCCATTGAAAAACATGTTTTTCATATACCAGAAATGTTTGAAGCTACTGACTGAATGAAAGGAGCTGGCATCTCTCTTTGAATCTTCTTTATCATGCTAGTATTAACAGGAAAAAGCAAAAAATTTCAGAATTGCACCTTGCAATGTGGAGATATTACTGTTTGTGCATTTACAATATTCATTGATTTTTGCCATTGAAAAACATGTTTTTCATATACCAGAAATGTTTGAAGCTACTGACTGAATGAAAGGAGCTGGCATCTCACTCTCTTTGAATCTTCTTTATCATGCTAGGATTAACAGGAAAAAGCTAAAAATTTCAGAATTGCACCGTGCAATGTGGAGATATTACTGTTTGTGCATTTACAATATTCATTGATTTTTGCCATTGAAAAACATGTTTTTCATATACCAGAAATGTTTGAAGCTACTGACTGAATGAAAGGAGCTGGCATCTCACTCTCTTTGAATCTTCTTTATCATGCTAGGATTAGCAGGAAAAAGCAAAAAATTTCAGAATTGCACCTTGCAATGTGGAGATATTACTGTTTGTGCATTTACAATATTCATTGATTTTTGCCATTGAAAAACATGTTTTTCATATACCAGAAATGTTTGAAGCTACTGACTGAATGAAAGGAGCTGGCATCTCACTCTCTTTGAATCTTCTTTATCATGCTAGGATTAACAGGAAAAAGCTAAAAATTTCAGAATTGCACCGTGCAATGTGGAGATATTACTGTTTGTGCATTTACAATATTCATTGATTTTTGCCATTGAAAAACATGTTTTTCATATACCAGAAATGTTTGAAGCTACTGACTGAATGAAAGGAGCTGGCATCTCACTCTCTTTGAATCTTCTTTATCATGCTAGGATTAGCAGGAAAAAGCAAAAAATTCCAGAATTGCACCTTGCAATGTGGAGATATTACTGTTTGTGCATTTACAATATTCATTGATTTTTGCCATTGAAAAACATGTTTTTCATATACCAGAAATGTTTGAAGCTACTGACTGAATGAAAGGAGCTGGCATCTCACTCTCTTTGAATCTTCTTTATCATGCTAGGATTAACAGGAAAAAGCAAAAAATTTCAGAATTGCACCTTGCAATGTGGAGATATTACTGTTTGTGCATTTACAATATTCATTGATTTTTGCCATTGAAAAACATGTTTTTCATATACCAGAAATGTTTGAAGCTACTGACTGAATGAAAGGAGCTGGCATCTCACTCTCTTTGAATCTTCTTTATCATGCTAGGATTAACAGGAAAAAGCTAAAAATTTCAGAATTGCACCGTGCAATGTGGAGATATTACTGTTTGTGCATTTACAATATTCATTGATTTTTGCCATTGAAAAACATGTTTTTCATATACCAGAAATGTTTGAAGCTACTGACTGAATGAAAGGAGCTGGCATCTCACTCTCTTTGAATCTTCTTTATCATGCTAGGATTAGCAGGAAAAAGCAAAAAATTTCAGAATTGCACCTTGCAATGTGGAGATATTACTGTTTGTGCATTTACAATATTCATTGATTTTTGCCATTGAAAAACATGTTTTTCATATACCAGAAATGTTTGAAGCTACTGACTGAATGAAAGGAGCTGGCATCTCACTCTCTTTGAATCTTCTTTATCATGCTAGGATTAACAGGAAAAAGCTCAAAATTTCAGAATTGCACCGTGCAATGTGGAGATATTACTGTTTGTGCATTTACAATATTCATTGATTTTTGCCATTGAAAAACATGTTTTTCATATACCAGAAATGTTTGAAGCTACTGACTGAATGAAAGGAGCTGGCATCTCACTCTCTTTGAATCTTCTTTATCATGCTAGGATTAGCAGGAAAAAGCAAAAAATTTCAGAATTGCACCTTGCAATGTGGAGATATTACTGTTTGTGCATTTACAATATTCATTGATTTTTGCCATTGAAAAACATGTTTTTCATATACCAGAAATGTTTGAAGCTACTGACTGAATGAAAGGAGCTGGCATCTCACTCTCTTTGAATCTTCTTTATCATGCTAGGATTAACAGGAAAAAGCTAAAAATTTCAGAATTGCACCGTGCAATGTGGAGATATTACTGTTTGTGCATTTACAATATTCATTGATTTTTGCCATTGAAAAACATGTTTTTCATATACCAGAAATGTTTGAAGCTACTGACTGAATGAAAGGAGCTGGCATCTCACTCTCTTTGAATCTTCTTTATCATGCTAGGATTAGCAGGAAAAAGCAAAAAATTTCAGAATTGCACCTTGCAATGTGGAGATATTACTGTTTGTGCATTTACAATATTCATTGATTTTTGCCATTGAAAAACATGTTTTTCATATACCAGAAATGTTTGAAGCTACTGACTGAATGAAAGGAGCTGGCATCTCACTCTCTTTGAATCTTCTTTATCATGCTAGGATTAACAGGAAAAAGCTAAAAATTTCAGAATTGCACCGTGCAATGTGGAGATATTACTGTTTGTGCATTTACAATATTCATTGATTTTTGCCATTGAAAAACATGTTTTTCATATACCAAAAATGTTTGAAGCTACTGACTGAATGAAAGGAGCTGGCATCTCACTCTCTTTGAATCTTCTTTATCATGCTAGGATTAGCAGGAAAAAGCAAAAAATTTCAGAATTACACCTTGCAATGTGGAGATATTACTGTTTGTGCATTTACAATATTCATTGATTTTTGCCATTGAAAAACATGTTTTTCATATACCAGAAATGTTTGAAGCTACTGACTGAATGAAAGGAGCTGGCATCTCACTCTCTTTGAATCTTCTTTATCATGCTAGGATTAACAGGAAAAAGCTAAAAATTTCAGAATTGCACCGTGCAATGTGGAGATATTACTGTTTGTGCATTTACAATATTCATTGATTTTTGCCATTGAAAAACATGTTTTTCATATACCAGAAATGTTTGAAGCTACTGACTGAATGAAAGGAGCTGGCATCTCACTCTCTTTGAATCTTCTTTATCATGCTAGGATTAGCAGGAAAAAGCTAAAAATTTCAGAATTGCACCTTGCAATGTGGAGATATTACTGTTTGTGCATTTACAATATTCATTGATTTTTGCCATTGAAAAACATGTTTTTCATATACCAGAAATGTTTGAAGCTACTGACTGAATGAAAGGAGCTGGCATCTCTCTTTGAATCTTTTTTATCATGCTAGGATTAACAGGAAAAAGCAAAAAATTTCAGAATTGCACCTTGCAATGTGGAGATATTACTGTTTGTGCATTTACAATATTCATTGATTTTTGCCATTGAAAAACATGTTTTTCATATACCAGAAATGTTTGAAGCTACTGACTGAATGAAAGGAGCTGGCATCTCACTCTCTTTGAATCTTCTTTATCATGCTAGGATTAACAGGAAAAAGCTAAAAATTTCAGAATTGCACCGTGCAATGTGGAGATATTACTGTTTGTGCATTTACAATATTCATTGATTTTTGCCATTGAAAAACATGTTTTTCATATACCAGAAATGTTTGAAGCTACTGACTGAATGAAAGGAGCTGGCATCTCACTCTCTTTGAATCTTCTTTATCATGCTAGGATTAGCAGGAAAAAGCAAAAAATTTCAGAATTGCACCTTGCAATGTGGAGATATTACTGTTTGTGCATTTACAATATTCATTGATTTTTGCCATTGAAAAACATGTTTTTCATATACCAGAAATGTTTGAAGCTACTGACTGAATGAAAGGAGCTGGCATCTCACTCTCTTTGAATCTTCTTTATCATGCTAGGATTAACAGGAAAAAGCTAAAAATTTCAGAATTGCACCGTGCAATGTGGAGATATTACTGTTTGTGCATTTACAATATTCATTGATTTTTGCCATTGAAAAACATGTTTTTCATATACCAGAAATGTTTGAAGCTACTGACTGAATGAAAGGAGCTGGCATCTCACTCTCTTTGAATCTTCTTTATCATGCTAGGATTAGCAGGAAAAAGCAAAAAATTCCAGAATTGCACCTTGCAATGTGGAGATATTACTGTTTGTGCATTTACAATATTCATTGATTTTTGCCATTGAAAAACATGTTTTTCATATACCAGAAATGTTTGAAGCTACTGACTGAATGAAAGGAGCTGGCATCTCACTCTCTTTGAATCTTCTTTATCATGCTAGGATTAACAGGAAAAAGCAAAAAATTTCAGAATTGCACCTTGCAATGTGGAGATATTACTGTTTGTGCATTTACAATATTCATTGATTTTTGCCATTGAAAAACATGTTTTTCATATACCAGAAATGTTTGAAGCTACTGACTGAATGAAAGGAGCTGGCATCTCACTCTCTTTGAATCTTCTTTATCATGCTAGGATTAACAGGAAAAAGCTAAAAATTTCAGAATTGCACCGTGCAATGTGGAGATATTACTGTTTGTGCATTTACAATATTCATTGATTTTTGCCATTGAAAAACATGTTTTTCATATACCAGAAATGTTTGAAGCTACTGACTGAATGAAAGGAGCTGGCATCTCACTCTCTTTGAATCTTCTTTATCATGCTAGGATTAGCAGGAAAAAGCAAAAAATTTCAGAATTGCACCTTGCAATGTGGAGATATTACTGTTTGTGCATTTACAATATTCATTGATTTTTGCCATTGAAAAACATGTTTTTCATATACCAGAAATGTTTGAAGCTACTGACTGAATGAAAGGAGCTGGCATCTCACTCTCTTTGAATCTTCTTTATCATGCTAGGATTAACAGGAAAAAGCTCAAAATTTCAGAATTGCACCGTGCAATGTGGAGATATTACTGTTTGTGCATTTACAATATTCATTGATTTTTGCCATTGAAAAACATGTTTTTCATATACCAGAAATGTTTGAAGCTACTGACTGAATGAAAGGAGCTGGCATCTCACTCTCTTTGAATCTTCTTTATCATGCTAGGATTAGCAGGAAAAAGCAAAAAATTTCAGAATTGCACCTTGCAATGTGGAGATATTACTGTTTGTGCATTTACAATATTCATTGATTTTTGCCATTGAAAAACATGTTTTTCATATACCAGAAATGTTTGAAGCTACTGACTGAATGAAAGGAGCTGGCATCTCACTCTCTTTGAATCTTCTTTATCATGCTAGGATTAACAGGAAAAAGCTAAAAATTTCAGAATTGCACCGTGCAATGTGGAGATATTACTGTTTGTGCATTTACAATATTCATTGATTTTTGCCATTGAAAAACATGTTTTTCATATACCAGAAATGTTTGAAGCTACTGACTGAATGAAAGGAGCTGGCATCTCACTCTCTTTGAATCTTCTTTATCATGCTAGGATTAGCAGGAAAAAGCAAAAAATTTCAGAATTGCACCTTGCAATGTGGAGATATTACTGTTTGTGCATTTACAATATTCATTGATTTTTGCCATTGAAAAACATGTTTTTCATATACCAGAAATGTTTGAAGCTACTGACTGAATGAAAGGAGCTGGCATCTCACTCTCTTTGAATCTTCTTTATCATGCTAGGATTAACAGGAAAAAGCTAAAAATTTCAGAATTGCACCGTGCAATGTGGAGATATTACTGTTTGTGCATTTACAATATTCATTGATTTTTGCCATTGAAAAACATGTTTTTCATATACCAGAAATGTTTGAAGCTACTGACTGAATGAAAGGAGCTGGCATCTCACTCTCTTTGAATCTTCTTTATCATGCTAGGATTAGCAGGAAAAAGCAAAAAATTTCAGAATTGCACCTTGCAATGTGGAGATATTACTGTTTGTGCATTTACAATATTCATTGATTTTTGCCATTGAAAAACATGTTTTTCATATACCAGAAATGTTTGAAGCTACTGACTGAATGAAAGGAGCTGGCATCTCACTCTCTTTGAATCTTCTTTATCATGCTAGGATTAACAGGAAAAAGCTAAAAATTTCAGAATTGCACCGTGCAATGTGGAGATATTACTGTTTGTGCATTTACAATATTCATTGATTTTTGCCATTGAAAAACATGTTTTTCATATACCAGAAATGTTTGAAGCTACTGACTGAATGAAAGGAGCTGGCATCTCACTCTCTTTGAATCTTCTTTATCATGCTAGGATTAGCAGGAAAAAGCAAAAAATTTCAGAATTGCACCTTGCAATGTGGAGATATTACTGTTTGTGCATTTACAATATTCATTGATTTTTGCCATTGAAAAACATGTTTTTCATATACCAGAAATGTTTGAAGCTACTGACTGAATGAAAGGAGCTGGCATCTCACTCTCTTTGAATCTTCTTTATCATGCTAGGATTAACAGGAAAAAGCTAAAAATTTCAGAATTGCACCATGCAATGTGGAGATATTACTGTTTGTGCATTTACAATATTCATTGATTTTTGCCATTGAAAAACATGTTTTTCATATACCAGAAATGTTTGAAGCTAATGACAATGAAAGGAGCTGGCATCTCACTCTCTTTGAATCTTCTTTATCATGCTAGGATTAACAGGAAAAAGCTAAAAATTTCAGAATTGCACCTTGCAATGTGGAGATATTACTGTTTGTGCATTTACAATATTCATTGATTTTTGCCATTGAAAAACATGTTTTTCATATACCAGAAATGTTTGAAGCTACTGACTGAATGAAAGGAGCTGGCATCTCACTCTCTTTGAATCTTCTTTATCATGCTAGGATTAACAGGAAAAAGCTCAAAATTTCAGAATTGCACCGTGCAATGTGGAGATATTACTGTTTGTGCATTTACAATATTCATTGATTTTTGCCATTGAAAAACATGTTTTTCATATACCAGAAATGTTTGAAGCTACTGACTGAATGAAAGGAGCTGGCATCTCACTCTCTTTGAATCTTCTTTATCATGCTAGGATTAGCAGGAAAAAGCAAAAAATTTCAGAATTGCACCTTGCAATGTGGAGATATTACTGTTTGTGCATTTACAATATTCATTGATTTTTGCCATTGAAAAACATGTTTTTCATATACCAGAAATGTTTGAAGCTACTGACTGAATGAAAGGAGCTGGCATCTCACTCTCTTTGAATCTTCTTTATCATGCTAGGATTAACAGGAAAAAGCAAAAAATTTCAGAATTGCACCGTGCAATGTGGAGATATTACTGTTTGTGCATTTACAATATTCATTGATTTTTGCCATTGAAAAACATGTTTTTCATATACCAGAAATGTTTGAAGCTACTGACTGAATGAAAGGAGCTGGCATCTCACTCTCTTTGAATCTTCTTTATCATGCTAGGATTAGCAGGAAAAAGCAAAAAATTTCAGAATTGCACCTTGCAATGTGGAGATATTACTGTTTGTGCATTTACAATATTCATTGATTTTTGCCATTGAAAAACATGTTTTTCATATACCAGAAATGTTTGAAGCTACTGACTGAATGAAAGGAGCTGGCATCTCACTCTCTTTGAATCTTCTTTATCATGCTAGGATTAACAGGAAAAAGCTAAAAATTTCAGAATTGCACCGTGCAATGTGGAGATATTACTGTTTGTGCATTTACAATATTCATTGATTTTTGCCATTGAAAAACATGTTTTTCATATACCAGAAATGTTTGAAGCTACTGACTGAATGAAAGGAGCTGGCATCTCACTCTCTTTGAATCTTTATCATGCTAGGATTAGCAGGAAAAAGCAAAAAATTTCAGAATTGCACCTTGCAATGTGGAGATATTACTGTTTGTGCATTTACAATATTCATTGATTTTTGCCATTGAAAAACATGTTTTTCATATACCAGAAATGTTTGAAGCTACTGACTGAATGAAAGGAGCTGGGATCTCACTCTCTTTGAATCTTCTTTATCATGCTAGGATTAACAGGAAAAAGCTAAAAATTTCAGAATTGCACCGTGCAATGTGGAGATATTACTGTTTGTGCATTTACAATATTCATTGATTTTTGCCATTGAAAAACATGTTTTTCATATACCAGAAATGTTTGAAGCTACTGACTGAATGAAAGGAGCTGGCATCTCACTCTCTTTGAATCTTCTTTATCATGCTAGGATTAGCAGGAAAAAGCAAAAAATTTCAGAATTGCACCTTGCAATGTGGAGATATTACTGTTTGTGCGTTTACAATATTCATTGATTTTTGCCATTGAAAAACATGTTTTTCATATACCAGAAATGTTTGAAGCTAATGACTGAATGAAAGGAGCTGGCATCTCACTCTCTTTGAATCTTCTTTATCATGCTAGGATTAACAGGAAAAAGCTAAAAATTTCAGAATTGCACCGTGCAATGTGGAGATATTACTGTTTGTGCATTTACAATATTCATTGATTTTTGCCATTGAAAAACATGTTTTTCATATACCAGAAATGTTTGAAGCTACTGACTGAATGAAAGGAGCTGGCATCTCACTCTCTTTGAATCTTCTTTATCATGCTAGGATTAGCAGGAAAAAGCAAAAAATTTCAGAATTGCACCTTGCAATGTGGAGATATTACTGTTTGTGCATTTACAATATTCATTGATTTTTGCCATTGAAAAACATGTTTTTCATATACCAGAAATGTTTGAAGCTACTGACTGAATGAAAGGAGCTGGCATCTCACTCTCTTTGAATCTTCTTTATCATGCTAGGATTAACAGGAAAAAGCTAAAAATTTCAGAATTGCACCGTGCAATGTGGAGATATTACTGTTTGTGCATTTACAATATTCATTGATTTTTGCCATTGAAAAACATGTTTTTCATATACCAGAAATGTTTGAAGCTACTGACTGAATGAAAGGAGCTGGCATCTCACTCTCTTTGAATCTTCTTTATCATGCTAGGATTAGCAGGAAAAAGCAAAAAATTTCAGAATTGCACCTTGCAATGTGGAGATATTACTGTTTGTGCATTTACAATATTCATTGATTTTTGCCATTGAAAAACATGTTTTTCATATACCAGAAATGTTTGAAGCTACTGACTGAATGAAAGGAGCTGGCATCTCACTCTCTTTGAATCTTCTTTATCATGCTAGGATTAACAGGAAAAAGCAAAAAATTTCAGAATTGCACCTTGCAATGTGGAGATATTACTGTTTGTGCATTTACAATATTCATTGATTTTTGCCATTGAAAAACATGTTTTTCATATACCAGAAATGTTTGAAGCTACTGACTGAATGAAAGGAGCTGGCATCTCACTCTCTTTGAATCTTCTTTATCATGCTAGGATTAACAGGAAAAAGCTAAAAATTTCAGAATTGCACCGTGCAATGTGGAGATATTACTGTTTGTGCATTTACAATATTCATTGATTTTTGCCATTGAAAAACATGTTTTTCATATACCAGAAATGTTTGAAGCTACTGACTGAATGAAAGGAGCTGGCATCTCACTCTCTTTGAATCTTCTTTATCATGCTAGGATTAGCAGGAAAAAGCAAAAAATTTCAGAATTGCACCTTGCAATGTGGAGATATTACTGTTTGTGCATTTACAATATTCATTGATTTTTGCCATTGAAAAACATGTTTTTCATATACCAGAAATGTTTGAAGCTACTGACTGAATGAAAGGAGCTGGCATCTCACTCTCTTTGAATCTTCTTTATCATGCTAGGATTAACAGGAAAAAGCTAAAAATTTCAGAATTGCACCGTGCAATGTGGAGATATTACTGTTTGTGCATTTACAATATTCATTGATTTTTGCCATTGAAAAACATGTTTTTCATATACCAGAAATGTTTGAAGCTACTGACTGAATGAAAGGAGCTGGCATCTCACTCTCTTTGAATCTTCTTTATCATGCTAGGATTAGCAGGAAAAAGCAAAAAATTTCAGAATTGCACCTTGCAATGTGGAGATATTACTGTTTGTGCATTTACAATATTCATTGATTTTTGCCATTGAAAAACGTTTTTCATATACCAGAAGTGTTTGAAGCTACTGACTGAATGAAAGGAGCTGGCATCTCACTCTCTTTGAATCTTCTTTATCATGCTAGGATTAACAGGAAAAAGCAAAAAATTTCAGAATTGCACCTTGCAATGTGGAGATATTACTGTTTGTGCATTTACAATATTCATTGATTTTTGCCATTGAAAAACGTTTTTCATATACCAGAAATGTTTGAAGCTACTGACTGAATGAAAGGAGCTGGCATCTCACTCTCTTTGAATCTTCTTTATCATGCTAGGATTAACAGGAAAAAGCAAAAAATTTCAGAATTGCACCTTGCAATGTGGAGATATTACTGTTTGTGCATTTACAATATTCATTGATTTTTGCCATTGAAAAACATGTTTTTCATATACCAGAAATGTTTGAAGCTACTGACTGAATGAAAGGAGCTGGCATCTCACTCTCTTTGAATCTTCTTTATCATGCTAGGATTAACAGGAAAAAGCAAAAAATTTCAGAATTGCACCTTGCAATGTGGAGATATTACTGTTTGTGCATTTACAATATTCATTGATTTTTGCCATTGAAAAACATGTTTTTCATATACCAGAAATGTTTGAAGCTACTGACTGAATGAAAGGAGCTGGCATCTCACTCTCTTTGAATCTTCTTTATCATGCTAGGATTAACAGGAAAAAGCTCAAAATTTCAGAATTGCACCGTGCAATGTGGAGATATTACTGTTTGTGCATTTACAATATTCATTGATTTTTGCCATTGAAAAACATGTTTTTCATATACCAAAAATGTTTGAAGCTACTGACTGAATGAAAGGAGCTGGCATCTCACTCTCTTTGAATCTTCTTTATCATGCTAGGATTAGCAGGAAAAAGCAAAAAATTTCAGAATTGCACCTTGCAATGTGGAGATATTACTGTTTGTGCATTTACAATATTCATTGATTTTTGCCATTGAAAAACATGTTTTTCATATACCAGAAATGTTTGAAGCTACTGACTGAATGAAAGGAGCTGGCATCTCACTCTCTTTGAATCTTCTTTATCATGCTAGGATTAACAGGAAAAAGCTAAAAATTTCAGAATTGCACCGTGCAATGTGGAGATATTACTGTTTGTGCATTTACAATATTCATTGATTTTTGCCATTGAAAAACATGTTTTTCATATACCAGAAATGTTTGAAGCTACTGACTGAATGAAAGGAGCTGGCATCTCACTCTCTTTGAATCTTCTTTATCATGCTAGGATTAGCAGGAAAAAGCAAAAAATTTCAGAATTGCACCTTGCAATGTGGAGATATTACTGTTTGTGCATTTACAATATTCATTGATTTTTGCCATTGAAAAACATGTTTTTCATATACCAGAAATGTTTGAAGCTACTGACTGAATGAAAGGAGCTGGCATCTCACTCTCTTTGAATCTTCTTTATCATGCTAGGATTAACAGGAAAAAGCTAAAAATTTCAGAATTGCACCGTGCAATGTGGAGATATTACTGTTTGTGCATTTACAATATTCATTGATTTTTGCCATTGAAAAACATGTTTTTCATATACCAGAAATGTTTGAAGCTACTGACTGAATGAAAGGAGCTGGCATCTCACTCTCTTTGAATCTTTATCATGCTAGGATTAGCAGGAAAAAGCAAAAAATTTCAGAATTGCACCTTGCAATGTGGAGATATTACTGTTTGTGCATTTACAATATTCATTGATTTTTGCCATTGAAAAACATGTTTTTCATATACCAGAAATGTTTGAAGCTACTGACTGAATGAAAGGAGCTGGCATCTCACTCTCTTTGAATCTTCTTTATCATGCTAGGATTAACAGGAAAAAGCTAAAAATTTCAGAATTGCACCGTGCAATGTGGAGATATTACTGTTTGTGCATTTACAATATTCATTGATTTTTGCCATTGAAAAACATGTTTTTCATATACCAGAAATGTTTGAAGCTACTGACTGAATGAAAGGAGCTGGCATCTCACTCTCTTTGAATCTTCTTTATCATGCTAGGATTAGCAGGAAAAAGCAAAAAATTTCAGAATTGCACCTTGCAATGTGGAGATATTACTGTTTGTGCATTTACAATATTCATTGATTTTTGCCATTGAAAAACATGTTTTTCATATACCAGAAATGTTTGAAGCTAATGACTGAATGAAAGGAGCTGGCATCTCACTCTCTTTGAATCTTCTTTATCATGCTAGGATTAACAGGAAAAAGCTAAAAATTTCAGAATTGCACCGTGCAATGTGGAGATATTACTGTTTGTGCATTTACAATATTCATTGATTTTTGCCATTGAAAAACATGTTTTTCATATACCAGAAATGTTTGAAGCTACTGACTGAATGAAAGGAGCTGGCATCTCACTCTCTTTGAATCTTCTTTATCATGCTAGGATTAGCAGGAAAAAGCAAAAAATTTCAGAATTGCACCTTGCAATGTGGAGATATTACTGTTTGTGCATTTACAATATTCATTGATTTTTGCCATTGAAAAACATGTTTTTCATATACCAGAAATGTTTGAAGCTACTGACTGAATGAAAGGAGCTGGCATCTCACTCTCTTTGAATCTTCTTTATCATGCTAGGATTAACAGGAAAAAGCTAAAAATTTCAGAATTGCACCGTGCAATGTGGAGATATTACTGTTTGTGCATTTACAATATTCATTGATTTTTGCCATTGAAAAACATGTTTTTCATATACCAGAAATGTTTGAAGCTACTGACTGAATGAAAGGAGCTGGCATCTCACTCTCTTTGAATCTTCTTTATCATGCTAGGATTAGCAGGAAAAAGCAAAAAATTTCAGAATTGCACCTTGCAATGTGGAGATATTACTGTTTGTGCATTTACAATATTCATTGATTTTTGCCATTGAAAAACATGTTTTTCATATACCAGAAATGTTTGAAGCTACTGACTGAATGAAAGGAGCTGGCATCTCACTCTCTTTGAATCTTCTTTATCATGCTAGGATTAACAGGAAAAAGCTAAAAATTTCAGAATTGCACCTTGCAATGTGGAGATATTACTGTTTGTGCATTTACAATATTCATTGATTTTTGCCATTGAAAAACATGTTTTTCATATACCAGAAATGTTTGAAGCTACTGACTGAATGAAAGGAGCTGGCATCTCACTCTCTTTGAATCTTCTTTATCATGCTAGGATTAACAGGAAAAAGCTAAAAATTTCAGAATTGCACCGTGCAATGTGGAGATATTACTGTTTGTGCATTTACAATATTCATTGATTTTTGCCATTGAAAAACATGTTTTTCATATACCAGAAATGTTTGAAGCTACTGACTGAATGAAAGGAGCTGGCATCTCACTCTCTTTGAATCTTCTTTATCATGCTAGGATTAGCAGGAAAAAGCAAAAAATTTCAGAATTGCACCTTGCAATGTGGAGATATTACTGTTTGTGCATTTACAATATTCATTGATTTTTGCCATTGAAAAACATGTTTTTCATATACCAGAAATGTTTGAAGCTACTGACTGAATGAAAGGAGCTGGCATCTCACTCTCTTTGAATCTTCTTTATCATGCTAGGATTAGCAGGAAAAAGCAAAAAATTTCAGAATTGCACCTTGCAATGTGGAGATATTACTGTTTGTGCATTTACAATATTCATTGATTTTTGCCATTGAAAAACGTTTTTCATATACCAGAAATGTTTGAAGCTACTGACTGAATGAAAGGAGCTGGCATCTCACTCTCTTTGAATCTTCTTTATCATGCTAGGATTAACAGGAAAAAGCAAAAAATTTCAGAATTGCACCTTGCAATGTGGAGATATTACTGTTTGTGCATTTACAATATTCATTGATTTTTGCCATTGAAAAACGTTTTTCATATACCAGAAATGTTTGAAGCTACTGACTGAATGAAAGGAGCTGGCATCTCACTCTCTTTGAATCTTCTTTATCATGCTAGGATTAACAGGAAAAAGCTAAAAATTTCAGAATTGCACCGTGCAATGTGGAGATATTACTGTTTGTGCATTTACAATATTCATTGATTTTTGCCATTGAAAAACATGTTTTTCATATACCAGAAATGTTTGAAGCTACTGACTGAATGAAAGGAGCTGGCATCTCACTCTCTTTGAATCTTCTTTATCATGCTAGGATTAACAGGAAAAAGCAAAAAATTTCAGAATTGCACCTTGCAATGTGGAGATATTACTGTTTGTGCATTTACAATATTCATTGATTTTTGCCATTGAAAAACATGTTTTTCATATACCAGAAATGTTTGAAGCTACTGACTGAATGAAAGGAGCTGGCATCTCACTCTCTTTGAATCTTCTTTATCATGCTAGGATTAACAGGAAAAAGCTAAAAATTTCAGAATTGCACCGTGCAATGTGGAGATATTACTGTTTGTGCATTTACAATATTCATTGATTTTTGCCATTGAAAAACATGTTTTTCATATACCAAAAATGTTTGAAGCTACTGACTGAATGAAAGGAGCTGGCATCTCACTCTCTTTGAATCTTCTTTATCATGCTAGGATTAGCAGGAAAAAGCAAAAAATTTCAGAATTGCACCTTGCAATGTGGAGATATTACTGTTTGTGCATTTACAATATTCATTGATTTTTGCCATTGAAAAACATGTTTTTCATATACCAGAAATGTTTGAAGCTACTGACTGAATGAAAGGAGCTGGCATCTCACTCTCTTTGAATCTTCTTTATCATGCTAGGATTAACAGGAAAAAGCTAAAAATTTCAGAATTGCACCGTGCAATGTGGAGATATTACTGTTTGTGCATTTACAATATTCATTGATTTTTGCCATTGAAAAACATGTTTTTCATATACCAGAAATGTTTGAAGCTACTGACTGAATGAAAGGAGCTGGCATCTCACTCTCTTTGAATCTTCTTTATCATGCTAGGATTAGCAGGAAAAAGCAAAAAATTTCAGAATTGCACCTTGCAATGTGGAGATATTACTGTTTGTGCATTTACAATATTCATTGATTTTTGCCATTGAAAAACATGTTTTTCATATACCAGAAATGTTTGAAGCTACTGACTGAATGAAAGGAGCTGGCATCTCACTCTCTTTGAATCTTCTTTATCATGCTAGGATTAACAGGAAAAAGCTAAAAATTTCAGAATTGCACCGTGCAATGTGGAGATATTACTGTTTGTGCATTTACAATATTCATTGATTTTTGCCATTGAAAAACATGTTTTTCATATACCAGAAATGTTTGAAGCTACTGACTGAATGAAAGGAGCTGGCATCTCACTCTCTTTGAATCTTCTTTATCATGCTAGGATTAGCAGGAAAAAGCAAAAAATTTCAGAATTGCACCTTGCAATGTGGAGATATTACTGT
Organism: Phyllobates terribilis; assembly: GCF_046119375.1. NCBI lineage: Eukaryota > Metazoa > Chordata > Amphibia > Anura > Dendrobatidae > Phyllobates > Phyllobates terribilis. The sequence continues at coordinate 31,316 of NW_027370294.1, forward strand.
TTGTGCATTTACAATATTCATTGATTTTTGCCATTGAAAAACATGTTTTTCATATACCAGAAATGTTTGAAGCTAATGACTGAATGAAAGGAGCTGGCATCTCACTCTCTTTGAATCTTCTTTATCATGCTAGGATTAACAGGAAAAAGCTAAAAATTTCAGAATTGCACCGTGCAATGTGGAGATATTACTGTTTGTGCATTTACAATATTCATTGATTTTTGCCATTGAAAAACATGTTTTTCATATACCAGAAATGTTTGAAGCTACTGACTGAATGAAAGGAGCTGGCATCTCACTCTCTTTGAATCTTCTTTATCATGCTAGGATTAGCAGGAAAAAGCAAAAAATTTCAGAATTGAACCTTGCAATGTGGAGATATTACTGTTTGTGCATTTACAATATTCATTGATTTTTGCCATTGAAAAACATGTTTTTCATATACCAGAAATGTTTGAAGCTACTGACTGAATGAAAGGAGCTGGCATCTCACTCTCTTTGAATCTTCTTTATCATGCTAGGATTAGCAGGAAAAAGCAAAAAATTTCTGAATTGCACCTTGCAATGTGGAGATATTACTGTTTGTGCATTTACAATATTCATTGATTTTTGCCATTGAAAAACATGTTTTTCATATACCAGAAATGTTTGAAGCTACTGACTGAATGAAAGGAGCTGGCATCTCACTCTCTTTGAATCTTCTTTATCATGCTAGGATTAACAGGAAAAAGCTAAAAATTTCAGAATTGCACCGTGCAATGTGGAGATATTACTGTTTGTGCATTTACAATATTCATTGATTTTTGCCATTGAAAAACATGTTTTTCATATACCAGAAATGTTTGAAGCTACTGACTGAATGAAAGGAGCTGGCATCTCACTCTCTTTGAATCTTCTTTATCATGCTAGGATTAGCAGGAAAAAGCAAAAAATTTCAGAATTGCACCTTGCAATGTGGAGATATTACTGTTTGTGCATTTACAATATTCATTGATTTTTGCCATTGAAAAACGTTTTTCATATACCAGAAATGTTTGAAGCTACTGACTGAATGAAAGGAGCTGGCATCTCACTCTCTTTGAATCTTCTTTATCATGCTAGGATTAACAGGAAAAAGCAAAAAATTTCAGAATTGCACCTTGCAATGTGGAGATATTACTGTTTGTGCATTTACAATATTCATTGATTTTTGCCATTGAAAAACATGTTTTTCATATACCAGAAATGTTTGAAGCTACTGACTGAATGAAAGGAGCTGGCATCTCACTCTCTTTGAATCTTCTTTATCATGCTAGGATTAGCAGGAAAAAGCAAAAAATTTCAGAATTGCACCTTGCAATGTGGAGATATTACTGTTTGTGCATTTACAATATTCATTGATTTTTGCCATTGAAAAACATGTTTTTCATATACCAGAAATGTTTGAAGCTACTGACTGAATGAAAGGAGCTGGCATCTCACTCTCTTTGAATCTTCTTTATCATGCTAGGATTAACAGGAAAAAGCTAAAAATTTCAGAATTGCACCGTGCAATGTGGAGATATTAGTTTGTGCATTTACAATATTCATTGATTTTTGCCATTGAAAAACATGTTTTTCATATACCAGAAATGTTTGAAGCTACTGACTGAATGAAAGGAGCTGGCATCTCACTCTCTTTGAATCTTCTTTATCATGCTAGGATTAGCAGGAAAAAGCTAAAAATTTCAGAATTGCACCTTGCAATGTGGAGATATTACTGTTTGTGCATTTACAATATTCATTGATTTTTGCCATTGAAAAACATGTTTTTCATATACCAGAAATGTTTGAAGCTACTGACTGAATGAAAGGAGCTGGCATCTCACTCTCTTTGAATCTTCTTTATCATGCTAGGATTAACAGGAAAAAGCAAAAAATTTCAGAATTGCACCTTGCAATGTGGAGATATTACTGTTTGTGCATTTACAATATTCATTGATTTTTGCCATTGAAAAACATGTTTTTCATATACCAGAAATGTTTGAAGCTACTGACTGAATGAAAGGAGCTGGCATCTCACTCTCTTTGAATCTTCTTTATCATGCTAGGATTAACAGGAAAAAGCTAAAAATTTCAGAATTGCACCGTGCAATGTGGAGATATTACTGTTTGTGCATTTACAATATTCATTGATTTTTGCCATTGAAAAACATGTTTTTCATATACCAGAAATGTTTGAAGCTACTGACTGAATGAAAGGAGCTGGCATCTCACTCTCTTTGAATCTTCTTTATCATGCTAGGATTAGCAGGAAAAAGCAAAAAATTTCAGAATTGCACCTTGCAATGTGGAGATATTACTGTTTGTGCATTTACAATATTCATTGATTTTTGCCATTGAAAAACATGTTTTTCATATACCAGAAATGTTTGAAGCTACTGACTGAATGAAAGGAGCTGGCATCTCACTCTCTTTGAATCTTCTTTATCATGCTAGGATTAACAGGAAAAAGCTAAAAATTTCAGAATTGCACCGTGCAATGTGGAGATATTACTGTTTGTGCATTTACAATATTCATTGATTTTTGCCATTGAAAAACATGTTTTTCATATACCAGAAATGTTTGAAGCTACTGACTGAATGAAAGGAGCTGGCATCTCACTCTCTTTGAATCTTCTTTATCATGCTAGGATTAGCAGGAAAAAGCAAAAAATTTCAGAATTGCACCTTGCAATGTGGAGATATTACTGTTTGTGCATTTACAATATTCATTGATTTTTGCCATTGAAAAACATGTTTTTCATATACCAGAAATGTTTGAAGCTACTGACTGAATGAAAGGAGCTGGCATCTCACTCTCTTTGAATCTTCTTTATCATGCTAGGATTAACAGGAAAAAGCAAAAAATTTCAGAATTGCACCTTGCAATGTGGAGATATTACTGTTTGTGCATTTACAATATTCATTGATTTTTGCCATTGAAAAACATGTTTTTCATATACCAGAAATGTTTGAAGCTACTGACTGAATGAAAGGAGCTGGCATCTCACTCTCTTTGAATCTTCTTTATCATGCTAGGATTAACAGGAAAAAGCTAAAAATTTCAGAATTGCACCGTGCAATGTGGAGATATTACTGTTTGTGCATTTACAATATTCATTGATTTTTGCCATTGAAAAACATGTTTTTCATATACCAGAAATGTTTGAAGCTACTGACTGAATGAAAGGAGCTGGCATCTCACTCTCTTTGAATCTTCTTTATCATGCTAGGATTAACAGGAAAAAGCAAAAAATTTCAGAATTGCACCTTGCAATGTGGAGATATTACTGTTTGTGCATTTACAATATTCATTGATTTTTGCCATTGAAAAACATGTTTTTCATATACCAGAAATGTTTGAAGCTACTGACTGAATGAAAGGAGCTGGCATCTCACTCTCTTTGAATCTTCTTTATCATGCTAGGATTAACAGGAAAAAGCTAAAAATTTCAGAATTGCACCGTGCAATGTGGAGATATTACTGTTTGTGCATTTACAATATTCATTGATTTTTGCCATTGAAAAACATGTTTTTCATATACCAGAAATGTTTGAAGCTACTGACTGAATGAAAGGAGCTGGCATCTCACTCTCTTTGAATCTTCTTTATCATGCTAGGATTAGCAGGAAAAAGCAAAAAATTTCAGAATTGCACCTTGCAATGTGGAGATATTACTGTTTGTGCATTTACAATATTCATTGATTTTTGCCATTGAAAAACATGTTTTTCATATACCAGAAATGTTTGAAGCTACTGACTGAATGAAAGGAGCTGGCATCTCACTCTCTTTGAATCTTCTTTATCATGCTAGGATTAACAGGAAAAAGCTAAAAATTTCAGAATTGCACCGTGCAATGTGGAGATATTACTGTTTGTGCATTTACAATATTCATTGATTTTTGCCATTGAAAAACATGTTTTTCATATACCAGAAATGTTTGAAGCTACTGACTGAATGAAAGGAGCTGGCATCTCACTCTCTTTGAATCTTCTTTATCATGCTAGGATTAGCAGGAAAAAGCTAAAAATTTCAGAATTGCACCTTGCAATGTGGAGATATTACTGTTTGTGCATTTACAATATTCATTGATTTTTGCCATTGAAAAACATGTTTTTCATATACCAGAAATGTTTGAAGCTACTGACTGAATGAAAGGAGCTGGCATCTCACTCTCTTTGAATCTTCTTTATCATGCTAGGATTAACAGGAAAAAGCAAAAAATTTCAGAATTGCACCTTGCAATGTGGAGATATTACTGTTTGTGCATTTACAATATTCATTGATTTTTGCCATTGAAAAACATGTTTTTCATATACCAGAAATGTTTGAAGCTACTGACTGAATGAAAGGAGCTGGCATCTCACTCTCTTTGAATCTTCTTTATCATGCTAGGATTAACAGGAAAAAGCTAAAAATTTCAGAATTGCACCGTGCAATGTGGAGATATTACTGTTTGTGCATTTACAATATTCATTGATTTTTGCCATTGAAAAACATGTTTTTCATATACCAGAAATGTTTGAAGCTACTGACTGAATGAAAGGAGCTGGCATCTCACTCTCTTTGAATCTTCTTTATCATGCTAGGATTAGCAGGAAAAAGCAAAAAATTTCAGAATTGCACCTTGCAATGTGGAGATATTACTGTTTGTGCATTTACAATATTCATTGATTTTTGCCATTGAAAAACATGTTTTCATATACCAGAAATGTTTGAAGCTACTGACTGAATGAAAGGAGCTGGCATCTCACTCTCTTTGAATCTTCTTTATCATGCTAGGATTAACAGGAAAAAGCTAAAAATTTCAGAATTGCACCGTGCAATGTGGAGATATTACTGTTTGTGCATTTACAATATTCATTGATTTTGCCATTGAAAAACATGTTTTTCATATACCAGAAATGTTTGAAGCTACTGACTGAATGAAAGGAGCTGGCATCTCACTCTCTTTGAATCTTCTTTATCATGCTAGGATTAGCAGGAAAAAGCAAAAAATTTCAGAATTGCACCTTGCAATGTGGAGATATTACTGTTTGTGCATTTACAATATTCATTGATTTTTGCCATTGAAAAACATGTTTTTCATATACCAGAAATGTTTGAAGCTACTGACTGAATGAAAGGAGCTGGCATCTCACTCTCTTTGAATCTTCTTTATCATGCTAGGATTAACAGGAAAAAGCTAAAAATTTCAGAATTGCACCGTGCAATGTGAGATATTACTGTTTGTGCATTTACAATATTCATTGATTTTTGCCATTGAAAAACATGTTTTTCATATACCAGAAATGTTTGAAGCTACTGACTGAATGAAAGGAGCTGGCATCTCACTCTCTTTGAATCTTCTTTATCATGCTAGGATTAGCAGGAAAAAGCAAAAAATTTCAGAATTGCACCTTGCAATGTGGAGATATTACTGTTTGTGCATTCACAATATTCATTGATTTTTGCCATTGAAAAACATGTTTTTCATATACCAGAAATGTTTGGAAGCTACTGACTGAATGAAAGGAGCTGGCATCTCACTCTCTATGAATCTTCTTTATCATGCTAGGATTA
>NW_027370295.1:0-36867 GCF_046119375.1 Phyllobates terribilis
TATCATGCTAGGATTAGCAGGAAAAAGCAAAAAATTTCAGAATTGCACCTTGCAATGTGGAGATATTACTGTTTGTGCATTTACAATATTCATTGATTTTTGCCATTGAAAAACGTCCAGAAATGTTTGAAGCTACTGACTGAATGAAAGGAGCTGGCATCTCACTCTCTTTGAATCTTCTTTATCATGCTAGGATTAACAGGAAAAAGCTAAAAATTTCAGAATTGCACCGTGCAATGTGGAGATATTACTGTTTGTGCATTTACAATATTCATTGATTTTTGCCATTGAAAAACATGTTTTTCATATACCAGAAATGTTTGAAGCTACTGACTGAATGAAAGGAGCTGGCATCTCACTCTCTTTGAATCTTCTTTATCATGCTAGGATTAGCAGGAAAAAGCAAAAAATTTCAGAATTGCACCTTGCAATGTGGAGATATTACTGTTTGTGCATTTACAATATTCATTGATTTTTGCCATTGAAAAACATGTTTTTCATATACCAGAAATGTTTGAAGCTACTGACTGAATGAAAGGAGCTGGCATCTCACTCTCTTTGAATCTTCTTTATCATGCTAGGATTAGCAGGAAAAAGCAAAAAATTTCAGAATTGCACCTTGCAATGTGGAGATATTACTGTTTGTGCATTTACAATATTCATTGATTTTTGCCATTGAAAAACGTCCAGAAATGTTTGAAGCTACTGACTGAATGAAAGGAGCTGGCATCTCACTCTCTTTGAATCTTCTTTATCATGCTAGGATTAACAGGAAAAAGCTAAAAATTTCAGAATTGCACCGTGCAATGTGGAGATATTACTGTTTGTGCATTTACAATATTCATTGATTTTTGCCATTGAAAAACATGTTTTTCATATACCAGAAATGTTTGAAGCTACTGACTGAATGAAAGGAGCTGGCATCTCACTCTCTTTGAATCTTCTTTATCATGCTAGGATTAGCAGGAAAAAGCAAAAAATTTCAGAATTGCACCTTGCAATGTGGAGATATTACTGTTTGTGCATTTACAATATTCATTGATTTTTGCCATTGAAAAACATGTTTTTCATATACCAGAAATGTTTGAAGCTACTGACTGAATGAAAGGAGCTGGCATCTCACTCTCTTTGAATCTTCTTTATCATGCTAGGATTAACAGGAAAAAGCTAAAAATTTCAGAATTGCACCGTGCAATGTGGAGATATTACTGTTTGTGCATTTACAATATTCATTGATTTTTGCCATTGAAAAACATGTTTTTCATATACCAGAAATGTTTGAAGCTACTGACTGAATGAAAGGAGCTGGCATCTCACTCTCTTTGAATCTTCTTTATCATGCTAGGATTAGCAGGAAAAAGCAAAAAATTTCAGAATTGCACCTTGCAATGTGGAGATATTACTGTTTGTGCATTTACAATATTCATTGATTTTTGCCATTGAAAAACATGTTTTTCATATACCAGAAATGTTTGAAGCTACTGACTGAATGAAAGGAGCTGGCATCTCACTCTCTTTGAATCTTCTTTATCATGCTAGGATTAACAGGAAAAAGCAAAAAATTTCAGAATTGCACCTTGCAATGTGGAGATATTACTGTTTGTGCATTTACAATATTCATTGATTTTTGCCATTGAAAAACATGTTTTTCATATACCAGAAATGTTTGAAGCTACTGACTGAATGAAAGGAGCTGGCATCTCACTCTCTTTGAATCTTCTTTATCATGCTAGGATTAACAGGAAAAAGCTAAAAATTTCAGAATTGCACCGTGCAATGTGGAGATATTACTGTTTGTGCATTTACAATATTCATTGATTTTTGCCATTGAAAAACATGTTTATCATATACCAGAAATGTTTGAAGCTACTGACTGAATGAAAGGAGCTGGCATCTCACTCTCTTTGAATCTTCTTTATCATGCTAGGATTAGCAGGAAAAAGCAAAAAATTTCAGAATTGCACCTTGCAATGTGGAGATATTACTGTTTGTGCATTTACAATATTCATTGATTTTTGCCATTGAAAAACATGTTTTTCAAATACCAGAAATGTTTGAAGCTACTGACTGAATGAAAGGAGCTGGCATCTCACTCTCTTTGAATCTTCTTTATCATGCTAGGATTAGCAGGAAAAAGCAAAAAATTTCAGAATTGCACCTTGCAATGTGGAGATATTACTGTTTGTGCATTTACAATATTCATTGATTTTTGCCATTGAAAAACGTCCAGAAATGTTTGAAGCTACTGACTGAATGAAAGGAGCTGGCATCTCACTCTCTTTGAATCTTCTTTATCATGCTAGGATTAACAGGAAAAAGCTAAAAATTTCAGAATTGCACCGTGCAATGTGGAGATATTACTGTTTGTGCATTTACAATATTCATTGATTTTTGCCATTGAAAAACATGTTTTTCATATACCAGAAATGTTTGAAGCTACTGACTGAATGAAAGGAGCTGGCATCTCACTCTCTTTGAATCTTCTTTATCATGCTAGGATTAGCAGGAAAAAGCAAAAAATTTCAGAATTGCACCTTGCAATGTGGAGATATTACTGTTTGTGCATTTACAATATTCATTGATTTTTGCCATTGAAAAACATGTTTTTCATATACCAGAAATGTTTGAAGCTACTGACTGAATGAAAGGAGCTGGCATCTCACTCTCTTTGAATCTTCTTTATCATGCTAGGATTAACAGGAAAAAGCAAAAAATTTCAGAATTGCACCTTGCAATGTGGAGATATTACTGTTTGTGCATTTACAATATTCATTGATTTTTGCCATTGAAAAACATGTTTTTCATATACCAGAAATGTTTGAAGCTACTGACTGAATGAAAGGAGCTGGCATCTCACTCTCTTTGAATCTTCTTTATCATGCTAGGATTAGCAGGAAAAAGCAAAAAATTTCAGAATTGCACCTTGCAATGTGGAGATATTACTGTTTGTGCATTTACAATATTCATTGATTTTTGCCATTGAAAAACATGTTTTTCATATACCAGAAATGTTTGAAGCTACTGACTGAATGAAAGGAGCTGGCATCTCACTCTCTTTGAATCTTCTTTATCATGCTAGGATTAACAGGAAAAAGCTAAAAATTTCAGAATTGCACCGTGCAATGTGGAGATATTACTGTTTGTGCATTTACAATATTCATTGATTTTTGCCATTGAAAAACATGTTTTTCATATACCAGAAATGTTTGAAGCTACTGACTGAATGAAAGGAGCTGGCATCTCACTCTCTTTGAATCTTCTTTATCATGCTAGGATTAGCAGGAAAAAGCAAAAAATTTCAGAATTGCACCTTGCAATGTGGAGATATTACTGTTTGTGCATTTACAATATTCATTGATTTTTGCCATTGAAAAACATGTTTTTCATATACCAGAAATGTTTGAAGCTACTGACTGAATGAAAGGAGCTGGCATCTCACTCTCTTTGAATCTTCTTTATCATGCTAGGATTAACAGGAAAAAGCAAAAAATTTCAGAATTGCACCTTGCAATGTGGAGATATTACTGTTTGTGCATTTACAATATTCATTGATTTTTGCCATTGAATGTTTTTCATATACCAGAAATGTTTGAAGCTACTGACTGAATGAAAGGAGCTGGCATCTCACTCTCCTTGAATCTTCTTTATCATGCTAGGATTAACAGGAAAAAGCTAAAAATTTCAGAATTGCACCGTGCAATGTGGAGATATTACTGTTTGTGCATTTACAATATTCATTGATTTTTGCCATTGAAAAACATGTTTTTCATATACCAGAAATGTTTGAAGCTACTGACTGAATGAAAGGAGCTGGCATCTCACTCTCTTTGAATCTTCTTTATCATGCTAGGATTAGCAGGAAAAAGCAAAAAAATTCAGAATTGCACCTTGCAATGTGGAGATATTACTGTTTGTGCATTTACAATATTCATTGATTTTTGCCATTGAAAAACATGTTTTTCATATACCAGAAATGTTTGAAGCTACTGACTGAATGAAAGGAGCTGGCATCTCACTCTCTTTGAATCTTCTTTATCATGCTAGGATTAACAGGAAAAAGCTAAAAATTTCAGAATTGCACCGTGCAATGTGGAGATATTACTGTTTGCGCATTTACAATATTCATTGATTTTTGCCATTGAAAAACATGTTTTTCATATACCAGAAATGTTTGAAGCTACTGACTGAATGAAAGGAGCTGGCATCTCACTCTCTTTGAATCTTCTTTATCATGCTAGGATTAGCAGGAAAAATCAAAAAATTTCAGAATTGCACCTTGCAATGTGGAGTTATTACTGTTTGTGCATTTACAATATTCATTGATTTTTGCCATTGAAAAACGTCCAGAAATGTTTGAAGCTACTGACTGAATGAAAGGAGCTGGCATCTCACTCTCTTTGAATCTTCTTTATCATGCTAGGATTAGCAGGAAAAAGCAAAAAATTTCAGAATTGCACCTTGCAATGTGGAGATATTACTGTTTGTGCATTTACAATATTCATTGATTTTTGCCATTGAAAAACATGTTTTTCATATACCAGAAATGTTTGAAGCTACTGACTGAATGAAAGGAGCTGGCATCTCACTCTCTTTGAATCTTCTTTATCATGCTAGGATTAGCAGGATAAAGCAAAAAATTTCAGAATTGCACCTTGCAATGTGGAGATATTACTGTTTGTGCATTTACAATATTCATTGATTTTTGCCATTGAAAAACATGTTTTTCATATACCAGAAATGTTTGAAGCTACTGACTGAATGAAAGGAGCTGGCATCTCACTCTCTTTGAATCTTCTTTATCATGCTAGGATTAACAGGAAAAAGCAAAAAATTTCAGAATTGCACCTTGCAATGTGGAGATATTACTGTTTGTGCATTTACAATATTCATTGATTTTTGCCATTGAAAAACATGTTTTTCATATACCAGAAATGTTTGAAGCTACTGACTGAATGAAAGGAGCTGGCATCTCACTCTCTTTGAATCTTCTTTATCATGCTAGGATTAACAGGAAAAAGCAAAAAATTTCAGAATTGCACCTTGCAATGTGGAGATATTACTGTTTGTGCATTTACAATATTCATTGATTTTTGCCATTGAAAAACGTCCAGAAATGTTTGAAGCTACTGACTGAATGAAAGGAGCTGGCATCTCACTCTCTTTGAATCTTCTTTATCATGCTAGGATTAACAGGAAAAAGCTAAAAATTTCAGAATTGCACAGTGCAATGTGGAGATATTACTGTTTGTGCATTTACAATATTCATTGATTTTTGCCATTGAAAAACATGTTTTTCATATACCAGAAATGTTTGAAGCTACTGACTGAATGAAAGGAGCTGGCATCTCACTCTCTTTGAATCTTCTTTATCATGCTAGGATTAGCAGGAAAAAGCAAAAAATTTCAGAATTGCACCGTGCAATGTGGAGTTATTACTGTTTGTGCATTTACAATATTCATTGATTTTTGCCATTGAAAAACGTCCAGAAATGTTTGAAGCTACTGACTGAATGAAAGGAGCTGGCATCTCACTCTCTTTGAATCTTCTTTATCATGCTAGGATTAGCAGGAAAAAGCAAAAAATTTCAGAATTGCACCTTGCAATGTGGAGATATTACTGTTTGTGCATTTACAATATTCATTGATTTTTGCCATTGAAAAACATGTTTTTCATATACCAGAAATGTTTGAAGCTACTGACTGAATGAAAGGAGCTGGCATCTCACTCTCTTTGAATCTTCTTTATCATGCTAGGATTAGCAGGAAAAAGCAAAAAATTTCAGAATTGCACCTTGCAATGTGGAGATATTACTGTTTGTGCATTTACAATATTCATTGATTTTTGCCATTGAAAAACGTCCAGAAATGTTTGAAGCTACTGACTGAATGAAAGGAGCTGGCATCTCACTCTCTTTGAATCTTCTTTATCATGCTAGGATTAGCAGGAAAAAGCAAAAAATTTCAGAATTGCACCTTGCAATGTGGAGATATTACTGTTTGTGCATTTACAATATTCATTGATTTTTGCCATTGAAAAACATGTTTTTCATATACCAGAAATGTTTGAAGCTACTGACTGAATGAAAGGAGCTGGCATCTCACTCTCTTTGAATCTTCTTTATCATGCTAGGATTAGCAGGAAAAAGCAAAAAATTTCAGAATTGCACCTTGCAATGTGGAGATATTACTGTTTGTGCATTTACAATATTCATTGATTTTTGCCATTGAAAAACGTCCAGAAATGTTTGAAGCTACTGACTGAATGAAAGGAGCTGGCATCTCACTCTCTTTGAATCTTCTTTATCATGCTAGGATTAACAGGAAAAAGCTAAAAATTTCAGAATTGCACCGTGCAATGTGGAGATATTACTGTTTGTGCATTTACAATATTCATTGATTTTTGCCATTGAAAAACATGTTTTTCATATACCAGAAATGTTTGAAGCTACTGACTGAATGAAAGGAGCTGGCATCTCACTCTCTTTGAATCTTCTTTATCATGCTAGGATTAGCAGGAAAAAGCAAAAAATTTCAGAATTGCACCTTGCAATGTGGAGATATTACTGTTTGTGCATTTACAATATTCATTGATTTTTGCCATTGAAAAACATGTTTTTCATATACCAGAAATGTTTGAAGCTACTGACTGAATGAAAGGAGCTGGCATCTCACTCTCTTTGAATCTTCTTTATCATGCTAGGATTAACAGGAAAAAGCTAAAAATTTCAGAATTGCACCGTGCAATGTGGAGATATTACTGTTTGTGCATTTACAATATTCATTGATTTTTGCCATTGAAAAACATGTTTTTCATATACCAGAAATGTTTGAAGCTACTGACTGAATGAAAGGAGCTGGCATCTCACTCTCTTTGAATCTTCTTTATCATGCTAGGATTAGCAGGAAAAAGCAAAAAATTTCAGAATTGCACCTTGCAATGTGGAGATATTACTGTTTGTGCATTTACAATATTCATTGATTTTTGCCATTGAAAAACATGTTTTTCATATACCAGAAATGTTTGAAGCTACTGACTGAATGAAAGGAGCTGGCATCTCACTCTCTTTGAATCTTCTTTATCATGCTAGGATTAACAGGAAAAAGCTAAAAATTTCAGAATTGCACCGTGCAATGTGGAGATATTACTGTTTGTGCATTTACAATATTCATTGATTTTTGCCATTGAAAAACATGTTTTTCATATACCAGAAATGTTTGAAGCTACTGACTGAATGAAAGGAGCTGGCATCTCACTCTCTTTGAATCTTCTTTATCATGCTAGGATTAGCAGGAAAAAGCAAAAAATTTCAGAATTGCACCTTGCAATGTGGAGATATTACTGTTTGTGCATTTACAATATTCATTGATTTTTGCCATTGAAAAACATGTTTTTCATATACCAGAAATGTTTGAAGCTACTGACTGAATGAAAGGAGCTGGCATCTCACTCTCTTTGAATCTTCTTTATCATGCTAGGATTAACAGGAAAAAGCAAAAAATTTCAGAATTGCACCTTGCAATGTGGAGATATTACTGTTTGTGCATTTACAATATTCATTGATTTTTGCCATTGAAAAACATGTTTTTCATATACCAGAAATGTTTGAAGCTACTGACTGAATGAAAGGAGCTGGCATCTCACTCTCTTTGAATCTTCTTTATCATGCTAGGATTAACAGGAAAAAGCTAAAAATTTCAGAATTGCACCGTGCAATGTGGAGATATTACTGTTTGTGCATTTACAATATTCATTGATTTTTGCCATTGAAAAACATGTTTTTCATATACCAGAAATGTTTGAAGCTACTGACTGAATGAAAGGAGCTGGCATCTCACTCTCTTTGAATCTTCTTTATCATGCTAGGATTAGCAGGAAAAAGCAAAAAATTTCAGAATTGCACCTTGCAATGTGGAGATATTACTGTTTGTGCATTTACAATATTCATTGATTTTTGCCATTGAAAAACATGTTTTTCATATACCAGAAATGTTTGAAGCTACTGACTGAATGAAAGGAGCTGGCATCTCACTCTCTTTGAATCTTCTTTATCATGCTAGGATTAGCAGGAAAAAGCAAAAAATTTCAGAATTGCACCTTGCAATGTGGAGATATTACTGTTTGTGCATTTACAATATTCATTGATTTTTGCCATTGAAAAACGTCCAGAAATGTTTGAAGCTACTGACTGAATGAAAGGAGCTGGCATCTCACTCTCTTTGAATCTTCTTTATCATGCTAGGATTAACAGGAAAAAGCTAAAAATTTCAGAATTGCACCGTGCAATGTGGAGATATTACTGTTTGTGCATTTACAATATTCATTGATTTTTGCCATTGAAAAACATGTTTTTCATATACCAGAAATGTTTGAAGCTACTGACTGAATGAAAGGAGCTGGCATCTCACTCTCTTTGAATCTTCTTTATCATGCTAGGATTAGCAGGAAAAAGCAAAAAATTTCAGAATTGCACCTTGCAATGTGGAGATATTACTGTTTGTGCATTTACAATATTCATTGATTTTTGCCATTGAAAAACGTCCAGAAATGTTTGAAGCTACTGACTGAATGAAAGGAGCTGGCATCTCACTCTCTTTGAATCTTCTTTATCATGCTAGGATTAACAGGAAAAAGCTAAAAATTTCAGAATTGCACCGTGCAATGTGGAGATATTACTGTTTGTGCATTTACAATATTCATTGATTTTTGCCATTGAAAAACATGTTTTTCATATACCAGAAATGTTTGAAGCTACTGACTGAATGAAAGGAGCTGGCATCTCACTCTCTTTGAATCTTCTTTATCATGCTAGGATTAGCAGGAAAAAGCAAAAAATTTCAGAATTGCACCTTGCAATGTGGAGATATTACTGTTTGTGCATTTACAATATTCATTGATTTTTGCCATTGAAAAACATGTTTTTCATATACCAGAAATGTTTGAAGCTACTGACTGAATGAAAGGAGCTGGCATCTCACTCTCTTTGAATCTTCTTTATCATGCTAGGATTAGCAGGAAAAAGCAAAAAATTTCAGAATTGCACCTTGCAATGTGGAGATATTACTGTTTGTGCATTTACAATATTCATTGATTTTTGCCATTGAAAAACGTCCAGAAATGTTTGAAGCTACTGACTGAATGAAAGGAGCTGGCATCTCACTCTCTTTGAATCTTCTTTATCATGCTAGGATTAACAGGAAAAAGCTAAAAATTTCAGAATTGCACCGTGCAATGTGGAGATATTACTGTTTGTGCATTTACAATATTCATTGATTTTTGCCATTGAAAAACATGTTTTTCATATACCAGAAATGTTTGAAGCTACTGACTGAATGAAAGGAGCTGGCATCTCACTCTCTTTGAATCTTCTTTATCATGCTAGGATTAGCAGGAAAAAGCAAAAAATTTCAGAATTGCACCTTGCAATGTGGAGATATTACTGTTTGTGCATTTACAATATTCATTGATTTTTGCCATTGAAAAACATGTTTTTCATATACCAGAAATGTTTGAAGCTACTGACTGAATGAAAGGAGCTGGCATCTCACTCTCTTTGAATCTTCTTTATCATGCTAGGATTAACAGGAAAAAGCTAAAAATTTCAGAATTGCACCGTGCAATGTGGAGATATTACTGTTTGTGCATTTACAATATTCATTGATTTTTGCCATTGAAAAACATGTTTTTCATATACCAGAAATGTTTGAAGCTACTGACTGAATGAAAGGAGCTGGCATCTCACTCTCTTTGAATCTTCTTTATCATGCTAGGATTAGCAGGAAAAAGCAAAAAATTTCAGAATTGCACCTTGCAATGTGGAGATATTACTGTTTGTGCATTTACAATATTCATTGATTTTTGCCATTGAAAAACATGTTTTTCATATACCAGAAATGTTTGAAGCTACTGACTGAATGAAAGGAGCTGGCATCTCACTCTCTTTGAATCTTCTTTATCATGCTAGGATTAACAGGAAAAAGCAAAAAATTTCAGAATTGCACCTTGCAATGTGGAGATATTACTGTTTGTGCATTTACAATATTCATTGATTTTTGCCATTGAAAAACATGTTTTTCATATACCAGAAATGTTTGAAGCTACTGACTGAATGAAAGGAGCTGGCATCTCACTCTCTTTGAATCTTCTTTATCATGCTAGGATTAACAGGAAAAAGCTAAAAATTTCAGAATTGCACCGTGCAATGTGGAGATATTACTGTTTGTGCATTTACAATATTCATTGATTTTTGCCATTGAAAAACATGTTTATCATATACCAGAAATGTTTGAAGCTACTGACTGAATGAAAGGAGCTGGCATCTCACTCTCTTTGAATCTTCTTTATCATGCTAGGATTAGCAGGAAAAAGCAAAAAATTTCAGAATTGCACCTTGCAATGTGGAGATATTACTGTTTGTGCATTTACAATATTCATTGATTTTTGCCATTGAAAAACATGTTTTTCATATACCAGAAATGTTTGAAGCTACTGACTGAATGAAAGGAGCTGGCATCTCACTCTCTTTGAATCTTCTTTATCATGCTAGGATTAGCAGGAAAAAGCAAAAAATTTCAGAATTGCACCTTGCAATGTGGAGATATTACTGTTTGTGCATTTACAATATTCATTGATTTTTGCCATTGAAAAACGTCCAGAAATGTTTGAAGCTACTGACTGAATGAAAGGAGCTGGCATCTCACTCTCTTTGAATCTTCTTTATCATGCTAGGATTAACAGGAAAAAGCTAAAAATTTCAGAATTGCACCGTGCAATGTGGAGATATTACTGTTTGTGCATTTACAATATTCATTGATTTTTGCCATTGAAAAACATGTTTTTCATATACCAGAAATGTTTGAAGCTACTGACTGAATGAAAGGAGCTGGCATCTCACTCTCTTTGAATCTTCTTTATCATGCTAGGATTAGCAGGAAAAAGCAAAAAATTTCAGAATTGCACCTTGCAATGTGGAGATATTACTGTTTGTGCATTTACAATATTCATTGATTTTTGCCATTGAAAAACATGTTTTTCATATACCAGAAATGTTTGAAGCTACTGACTGAATGAAAGGAGCTGGCATCTCACTCTCTTTGAATCTTCTTTATCATGCTAGGATTAACAGGAAAAAGCAAAAAATTTCAGAATTGCACCTTGCAATGTGGAGATATTACTGTTTGTGCATTTACAATATTCATTGATTTTTGCCATTGAAAAACATGTTTTTCATATACCAGAAATGTTTGAAGCTACTGACTGAATGAAAGGAGCTGGCATCTCACTCTCTTTGAATCTTCTTTATCATGCTAGGATTAGCAGGAAAAAGCAAAAAATTTCAGAATTGCACCTTGCAATGTGGAGATATTACTGTTTGTGCATTTACAATATTCATTGATTTTTGCCATTGAAAAACATGTTTTTCATATACCAGAAATGTTTGAAGCTACTGACTGAATGAAAGGAGCTGGCATCTCACTCTCTTTGAATCTTCTTTATCATGCTAGGATTAACAGGAAAAAGCTAAAAATTTCAGAATTGCACCGTGCAATGTGGAGATATTACTGTTTGTGCATTTACAATATTCATTGATTTTTGCCATTGAAAAACATGTTTTTCATATACCAGAAATGTTTGAAGCTACTGACTGAATGAAAGGAGCTGGCATCTCACTCTCTTTGAATCTTCTTTATCATGCTAGGATTAGCAGGAAAAAGCAAAAAATTTCAGAATTGCACCTTGCAATGTGGAGATATTACTGTTTGTGCATTTACAATATTCATTGATTTTTGCCATTGAAAAACATGTTTTTCATATACCAGAAATGTTTGAAGCTACTGACTGAATGAAAGGAGCTGGCATCTCACTCTCTTTGAATCTTCTTTATCATGCTAGGATTAACAGGAAAAAGCAAAAAATTTCAGAATTGCACCTTGCAATGTGGAGATATTACTGTTTGTGCATTTACAATATTCATTGATTTTTGCCATTGAATGTTTTTCATATACCAGAAATGTTTGAAGCTACTGACTGAATGAAAGGAGCTGGCATCTCACTCTCCTTGAATCTTCTTTATCATGCTAGGATTAACAGGAAAAAGCTAAAAATTTCAGAATTGCACCGTGCAATGTGGAGATATTACTGTTTGTGCATTTACAATATTCATTGATTTTTGCCATTGAAAAACATGTTTTTCATATACCAGAAATGTTTGAAGCTACTGACTGAATGAAAGGAGCTGGCATCTCACTCTCTTTGAATCTTCTTTATCATGCTAGGATTAGCAGGAAAAAGCAAAAAAATTCAGAATTGCACCTTGCAATGTGGAGATATTACTGTTTGTGCATTTACAATATTCATTGATTTTTGCCATTGAAAAACATGTTTTTCATATACCAGAAATGTTTGAAGCTACTGACTGAATGAAAGGAGCTGGCATCTCACTCTCTTTGAATCTTCTTTATCATGCTAGGATTAACAGGAAAAAGCTAAAAATTTCAGAATTGCACCGTGCAATGTGGAGATATTACTGTTTGCGCATTTACAATATTCATTGATTTTTGCCATTGAAAAACATGTTTTTCATATACCAGAAATGTTTGAAGCTACTGACTGAATGAAAGGAGCTGGCATCTCACTCTCTTTGAATCTTCTTTATCATGCTAGGATTAGCAGGAAAAATCAAAAAATTTCAGAATTGCACCTTGCAATGTGGAGTTATTACTGTTTGTGCATTTACAATATTCATTGATTTTTGCCATTGAAAAACGTCCAGAAATGTTTGAAGCTACTGACTGAATGAAAGGAGCTGGCATCTCACTCTCTTTGAATCTTCTTTATCATGCTAGGATTAGCAGGAAAAAGCAAAAAATTTCAGAATTGCACCTTGCAATGTGGAGATATTACTGTTTGTGCATTTACAATATTCATTGATTTTTGCCATTGAAAAACATGTTTTTCATATACCAGAAATGTTTGAAGCTACTGACTGAATGAAAGGAGCTGGCATCTCACTCTCTTTGAATCTTCTTTATCATGCTAGGATTAGCAGGATAAAGCAAAAAATTTCAGAATTGCACCTTGCAATGTGGAGATATTACTGTTTGTGCATTTACAATATTCATTGATTTTTGCCATTGAAAAACATGTTTTTCATATACCAGAAATGTTTGAAGCTACTGACTGAATGAAAGGAGCTGGCATCTCACTCTCTTTGAATCTTCTTTATCATGCTAGGATTAACAGGAAAAAGCAAAAAATTTCAGAATTGCACCTTGCAATGTGGAGATATTACTGTTTGTGCATTTACAATATTCATTGATTTTTGCCATTGAAAAACATGTTTTTCATATACCAGAAATGTTTGAAGCTACTGACTGAATGAAAGGAGCTGGCATCTCACTCTCTTTGAATCTTCTTTATCATGCTAGGATTAACAGGAAAAAGCAAAAAATTTCAGAATTGCACCTTGCAATGTGGAGATATTACTGTTTGTGCATTTACAATATTCATTGATTTTTGCCATTGAAAAACGTCCAGAAATGTTTGAAGCTACTGACTGAATGAAAGGAGCTGGCATCTCACTCTCTTTGAATCTTCTTTATCATGCTAGGATTAACAGGAAAAAGCTAAAAATTTCAGAATTGCACCGTGCAATGTGGAGATATTACTGTTTGTGCATTTACAATATTCATTGATTTTTGCCATTGAAAAACATGTTTTTCATATACCAGAAATGTTTGAAGCTACTGACTGAATGAAAGGAGCTGGCATCTCACTCTCTTTGAATCTTCTTTATCATGCTAGGATTAGCAGGAAAAAGCAAAAAATTTCAGAATTGCACCGTGCAATGTGGAGTTATTACTGTTTGTGCATTTACAATATTCATTGATTTTTGCCATTGAAAAACGTCCAGAAATGTTTGAAGCTACTGACTGAATGAAAGGAGCTGGCATCTCACTCTCTTTGAATCTTCTTTATCATGCTAGGATTAGCAGGAAAAAGCAAAAAATTTCAGAATTGCACCTTGCAATGTGGAGATATTACTGTTTGTGCATTTACAATATTCATTGATTTTTGCCATTGAAAAACATGTTTTTCATATACCAGAAATGTTTGAAGCTACTGACTGAATGAAAGGAGCTGGCATCTCACTCTCTTTGAATCTTCTTTATCATGCTAGGATTAGCAGGAAAAAGCAAAAAATTTCAGAATTGCACCTTGCAATGTGGAGATATTACTGTTTGTGCATTTACAATATTCATTGATTTTTGCCATTGAAAAACGTCCAGAAATGTTTGAAGCTACTGACTGAATGAAAGGAGCTGGCATCTCACTCTCTTTGAATCTTCTTTATCATGCTAGGATTAGCAGGAAAAAGCAAAAAATTTCAGAATTGCACCTTGCAATGTGGAGATATTACTGTTTGTGCATTTACAATATTCATTGATTTTTGCCATTGAAAAACATGTTTTTCATATACCAGAAATGTTTGAAGCTACTGACTGAATGAAAGGAGCTGGCATCTCACTCTCTTTGAATCTTCTTTATCATGCTAGGATTAGCAGGAAAAAGCAAAAAATTTCAGAATTGCACCTTGCAATGTGGAGATATTACTGTTTGTGCATTTACAATATTCATTGATTTTTGCCATTGAAAAACGTCCAGAAATGTTTGAAGCTACTGACTGAATGAAAGGAGCTGGCATCTCACTCTCTTTGAATCTTCTTTATCATGCTAGGATTAACAGGAAAAAGCTAAAAATTTCAGAATTGCACCGTGCAATGTGGAGATATTACTGTTTGTGCATTTACAATATTCATTGATTTTTGCCATTGAAAAACATGTTTTTCATATACCAGAAATGTTTGAAGCTACTGACTGAATGAAAGGAGCTGGCATCTCACTCTCTTTGAATCTTCTTTATCATGCTAGGATTAGCAGGAAAAAGCAAAAAATTTCAGAATTGCACCTTGCAATGTGGAGATATTACTGTTTGTGCATTTACAATATTCATTGATTTTTGCCATTGAAAAACATGTTTTTCATATACCAGAAATGTTTGAAGCTACTGACTGAATGAAAGGAGCTGGCATCTCACTCTCTTTGAATCTTCTTTATCATGCTAGGATTAACAGGAAAAAGCTAAAAATTTCAGAATTGCACCGTGCAATGTGGAGATATTACTGTTTGTGCATTTACAATATTCATTGATTTTTGCCATTGAAAAACATGTTTTTCATATACCAGAAATGTTTGAAGCTACTGACTGAATGAAAGGAGCTGGCATCTCACTCTCTTTGAATCTTCTTTATCATGCTAGGATTAGCAGGAAAAAGCAAAAAATTTCAGAATTGCACCTTGCAATGTGGAGATATTACTGTTTGTGCATTTACAATATTCATTGATTTTTGCCATTGAAAAACATGTTTTTCATATACCAGAAATGTTTGAAGCTACTGACTGAATGAAAGGAGCTGGCATCTCACTCTCTTTGAATCTTCTTTATCATGCTAGGATTAACAGGAAAAAGCTAAAAATTTCAGAATTGCACCGTGCAATGTGGAGATATTACTGTTTGTGCATTTACAATATTCATTGATTTTTGCCATTGAAAAACATGTTTTTCATATACCAGAAATGTTTGAAGCTACTGACTGAATGAAAGGAGCTGGCATCTCACTCTCTTTGAATCTTCTTTATCATGCTAGGATTAGCAGGAAAAAGCAAAAAATTTCAGAATTGCACCTTGCAATGTGGAGATATTACTGTTTGTGCATTTACAATATTCATTGATTTTTGCCATTGAAAAACATGTTTTTCATATACCAGAAATGTTTGAAGCTACTGACTGAATGAAAGGAGCTGGCATCTCACTCTCTTTGAATCTTCTTTATCATGCTAGGATTAACAGGAAAAAGCAAAAAATTTCAGAATTGCACCTTGCAATGTGGAGATATTACTGTTTGTGCATTTACAATATTCATTGATTTTTGCCATTGAAAAACATGTTTTTCATATACCAGAAATGTTTGAAGCTACTGACTGAATGAAAGGAGCTGGCATCTCACTCTCTTTGAATCTTCTTTATCATGCTAGGATTAACAGGAAAAAGCTAAAAATTTCAGAATTGCACCGTGCAATGTGGAGATATTACTGTTTGTGCATTTACAATATTCATTGATTTTTGCCATTGAAAAACATGTTTTTCATATACCAGAAATGTTTGAAGCTACTGACTGAATGAAAGGAGCTGGCATCTCACTCTCTTTGAATCTTCTTTATCATGCTAGGATTAGCAGGAAAAAGCAAAAAATTTCAGAATTGCACCTTGCAATGTGGAGATATTACTGTTTGTGCATTTACAATATTCATTGATTTTTGCCATTGAAAAACATGTTTTTCATATACCAGAAATGTTTGAAGCTACTGACTGAATGAAAGGAGCTGGCATCTCACTCTCTTTGAATCTTCTTTATCATGCTAGGATTAGCAGGAAAAAGCAAAAAATTTCAGAATTGCACCTTGCAATGTGGAGATATTACTGTTTGTGCATTTACAATATTCATTGATTTTTGCCATTGAAAAACGTCCAGAAATGTTTGAAGCTACTGACTGAATGAAAGGAGCTGGCATCTCACTCTCTTTGAATCTTCTTTATCATGCTAGGATTAACAGGAAAAAGCTAAAAATTTCAGAATTGCACCGTGCAATGTGGAGATATTACTGTTTGTGCATTTACAATATTCATTGATTTTTGCCATTGAAAAACATGTTTTTCATATACCAGAAATGTTTGAAGCTACTGACTGAATGAAAGGAGCTGGCATCTCACTCTCTTTGAATCTTCTTTATCATGCTAGGATTAGCAGGAAAAAGCAAAAAATTTCAGAATTGCACCTTGCAATGTGGAGATATTACTGTTTGTGCATTTACAATATTCATTGATTTTTGCCATTGAAAAACATGTTTTTCATATACCAGAAATGTTTGAAGCTACTGACTGAATGAAAGGAGCTGGCATCTCACTCTCTTTGAATCTTCTTTATCATGCTAGGATTAACAGGAAAAAGCTAAAAATTTCAGAATTGCACCGTGCAATGTGGAGATATTACTGTTTGTGCATTTACAATATTCATTGATTTTTGCCATTGAAAAACATGTTTTTCATATGCCAGAAATGTTTGAAGCTACTGACTGAATGAAAGGAGCTGGCATCTCACTCTCTTTGAATCTTCTTTATCATGCTAGGATTAGCAGGAAAAAGCAAAAAATTTCAGAATTGCACCTTGCAATGTGGAGATATTACTGTTTGTGCATTTACAATATTCATTGATTTTTGCCATTGAAAAACATGTTTTTCATATACCAGAAATGTTTGAAGCTACTGACTGAATGAAAGGAGCTGGCATCTCACTCTCTTTGAATCTTCTTTATCATGCTAGGATTAACAGGAAAAAGCTAAAAATTTCAGAATTGCACCGTGCAATGTGGAGATATTACTGTTTGTGCATTTACAATATTCATTGATTTTTGCCATTGAAAAACATGTTTTTCATATACCAGAAATGTTTGAAGCTACTGACTGAATGAAAGGAGCTGGCATCTCACTCTCTTTGAATCTTCTTTATCATGCTAGGATTAGCAGGAAAAAGCAAAAAATTTCAGAATTGCACCTTGCAATGTGGAGATATTACTGTTTGTGCATTTACAATATTCATTGATTTTTGCCATTGAAAAACATGTTTTTCATATACCAGAAATGTTTGAAGCTACTGACTGAATGAAAGGAGCTGGCATCTCACTCTCTTTGAATCTTCTTTATCATGCTAGGATTAACAGGAAAAAGCAAAAAATTTCAGAATTGCACCTTGCAATGTGGAGATATTACTGTTTGTGCATTTACAATATTCATTGATTTTTGCCATTGAATGTTTTTCATATACCAGAAATGTTTGAAGCTACTGACTGAATGAAAGGAGCTGGCATCTCACTCTCCTTGAATCTTCTTTATCATGCTAGGATTAACAGGAAAAAGCTAAAAATTTCAGAATTGCACCGTGCAATGTGGAGATATTACTGTTTGTGCATTTACAATATTCATTGATTTTTGCCATTGAAAAACATGTTTTTCATATACCAGAAATGTTTGAAGCTACTGACTGAATGAAAGGAGCTGGCATCTCACTCTCTTTGAATCTTCTTTATCATGCTAGGATTAGCAGGAAAAAGCAAAAAAATTCAGAATTGCACCTTGCAATGTGGAGATATTACTGTTTGTGCATTTACAATATTCATTGATTTTTGCCATTGAAAAACATGTTTTTCATATACCAGAAATGTTTGAAGCTACTGACTGAATGAAAGGAGCTGGCATCTCACTCTCTTTGAATCTTCTTTATCATGCTAGGATTAACAGGAAAAAGCTAAAAATTTCAGAATTGCACCGTGCAATGTGGAGATATTACTGTTTGCGCATTTACAATATTCATTGATTTTTGCCATTGAAAAACATGTTTTTCATATACCAGAAATGTTTGAAGCTACTGACTGAATGAAAGGAGCTGGCATCTCACTCTCTTTGAATCTTCTTTATCATGCTAGGATTAGCAGGAAAAAGCAAAAAATTTCAGAATTGCACCTTGCAATGTGGAGTTATTACTGTTTGTGCATTTACAATATTCATTGATTTTTGCCATTGAAAAACGTCCAGAAATGTTTGAAGCTACTGACTGAATGAAAGGAGCTGGCATCTCACTCTCTTTGAATCTTCTTTATCATGCTAGGATTAGCAGGAAAAAGCAAAAAATTTCAGAATTGCACCTTGCAATGTGGAGATATTACTGTTTGTGCATTTACAATATTCATTGATTTTTGCCATTGAAAAACATGTTTTTCATATACCAGAAATGTTTGAAGCTACTGACTGAATGAAAGGAGCTGGCATCTCACTCTCTTTGAATCTTCCTTATCATGCTAGGATTAGCAGGAAAAAGCAAAAAATTTCAGAATTGCACCTTGCAATGTGGAGATATTACTGTTTGTGCATTTACAATATTCATTGATTTTTGCCATTGAAAAACATGTTTTTCATTTACCAGAAATGTTTGAAGCTACTGACTGAATGAAAGGAGCTGGCATCTCACTCTCTTTGAATCTTCTTTATCATGCTAGGATTAACAGGAAAAAGCAAAAAATTTCAGAATTGCACCTTGCAATGTGGAGATATTACTGTTTGTGCATTTACAATATTCATTGATTTTTGCCATTGAAAAACATGTTTTTCATATACCAGAAATGTTTGAAGCTACTGACTGAATGAAAGGAGCTGGCATCTCACTCTCTTTGAATCTTCTTTATCATGCTAGGATTAACAGGAAAAAGCAAAAAATTTCAGAATTGCACCTTGCAATGTGGAGATATTACTGTTTGTGCATTTACAATATTCATTGATTTTTGCCATTGAAAAACGTCCAGAAATGTTTGAAGCTACTGACTGAATGAAAGGAGCTGGCATCTCACTCTCTTTGAATCTTCTTTATCATGCTAGGATTAACAGGAAAAAGCTAAAAATTTCAGAATTGCACCGTGCAATGTGGAGATATTACTGTTTGTGCATTTACAATATTCATTGATTTTTGCCATTGAAAAACATGTTTTTCATATACCAGAAATGTTTGAAGCTACTGACTGAATGAAAGGAGCTGGCATCTCACTCTCTTTGAATCTTCTTTATCATGCTAGGATTAGCAGGAAAAAGCAAAAAATTTCAGAATTGCACCTTGCAATGTGGAGTTATTACTGTTTGTGCATTTACAATATTCATTGATTTTTGCCATTGAAAAACGTCCAGAAATGTTTGAAGCTACTGACTGAATGAAAGGAGCTGGCATCTCACTCTCTTTGAATCTTCTTTATCATGCTAGGATTAGCAGGAAAAAGCAAAAAATTTCAGAATTGCACCTTGCAATGTGGAGATATTACTGTTTGTGCATTTACAATATTCATTGATTTTTGCCATTGAAAAACATGTTTTTCATATACCAGAAATGTTTGAAGCTACTGACTGAATGAAAGGAGCTGGCATCTCACTCTCTTTGAATCTTCTTTATCATGCTAGGATTAGCAGGAAAAAGCAAAAAATTTCAGAATTGCACCTTGCAATGTGGAGATATTACTGTTTGTGCATTTACAATATTCATTGATTTTTGCCATTGAAAAACATGTTTTTCATATACCAGAAATGTTTGAAGCTACTGACTGAATGAAAGGAGCTGGCATCTCACTCTCTTTGAATCTTCTTTATCATGCTAGGATTAACAGGAAAAAGCAAAAAATTTCAGAATTGCACCTTGCAATGTGGAGATATTACTGTTTGTGCATTTACAATATTCATTGATTTTTGCCATTGAAAAACATGTTTTTCATATACCAGAAATGTTTGAAGCTACTGACTGAATGAAAGGAGCTGGCATCTCACTCTCTTTGAATCTTCTTTATCATGCTAGGATTAACAGGAAAAAGCAAAAAATTTCAGAATTGCACCTTGCAATGTGGAGATATTACTGTTTGTGCATTTACAATATTCATTGATTTTTGCCATTGAAAAACGTCCAGAAATGTTTGAAGCTACTGACTGAATGAAAGGAGCTGGCATCTCACTCTCTTTGAATCTTCTTTATCATGCTAGGATTAGCAGGAAAAAGCAAAAAATTTCAGAATTGCACCTTGCAATGTGGAGATATTACTGTTTGTGCATTTACAATATTCATTGATTTTTGCCATTGAAAAACATGTTTTTCATATACCAGAAATGTTTGAAGCTACTGACTGAATGAAAGGAGCTGGCATCTCACTCTCTTTGAATCTTCTTTATCATGCTAGGATTAGCAGGAAAAAGCAAAAAATTTCAGAATTGCACCTTGCAATGTGGAGATATTACTGTTTGTGCATTTACAATATTCATTGATTTTTGCCATTGAAAAACGTCCAGAAATGTTTGAAGCTACTGACTGAATGAAAGGAGCTGGCATCTCACTCTCTTTGAATCTTCTTTATCATGCTAGGATTAACAGGAAAAAGCTAAAAATTTCAGAATTGCACCGTGCAATGTGGAGATATTACTGTTTGTGCATTTACAATATTCATTGATTTTTGCCATTGAAAAACATGTTTTTCATATACCAGAAATGTTTGAAGCTACTGACTGAATGAAAGGAGCTGGCATCTCACTCTCTTTGAATCTTCTTTATCATGCTAGGATTAGCAGGAAAAAGCAAAAAATTTCAGAATTGCACCTTGCAATGTGGAGATATTACTGTTTGTGCATTTACAATATTCATTGATTTTTGCCATTGAAAAACATGTTTTTCATATACCAGAAATGTTTGAAGCTACTGACTGAATGAAAGGAGCTGGCATCTCACTCTCTTTGAATCTTCTTTATCATGCTAGGATTAACAGGAAAAAGCTAAAAATTTCAGAATTGCACCGTGCAATGTGGAGATATTACTGTTTGTGCATTTACAATATTCATTGATTTTTGCCATTGAAAAACATGTTTTTCATATACCAGAAATGTTTGAAGCTACTGACTGAATGAAAGGAGCTGGCATCTCACTCTCTTTGAATCTTCTTTATCATGCTAGGATTAGCAGGAAAAAGCAAAAAATTTCAGAATTGCACCTTGCAATGTGGAGATATTACTGTTTGTGCATTTACAATATTCATTGATTTTTGCCATTGAAAAACATGTTTTTCATATACCAGAAATGTTTGAAGCTACTGACTGAATGAAAGGAGCTGGCATCTCACTCTCTTTGAATCTTCTTTATCATGCTAGGATTAACAGGAAAAAGCTAAAAATTTCAGAATTGCACCGTGCAATGTGGAGATATTACTGTTTGTGCATTTACAATATTCATTGATTTTTGCCATTGAAAAACATGTTTTTCATATACCAGAAATGTTTGAAGCTACTGACTGAATGAAAGGAGCTGGCATCTCACTCTCTTTGAATCTTCTTTATCATGCTAGGATTAGCAGGAAAAAGCAAAAAATTTCAGAATTGCACCTTGCAATGTGGAGATATTACTGTTTGTGCATTTACAATATTCATTGATTTTTGCCATTGAAAAACATGTTTTTCATATACCAGAAATGTTTGAAGCTACTGACTGAATGAAAGGAGCTGGCATCTCACTCTCTTTGAATCTTCTTTATCATGCTAGGATTAACAGGAAAAAGCAAAAAATTTCAGAATTGCACCTTGCAATGTGGAGATATTACTGTTTGTGCATTTACAATATTCATTGATTTTTGCCATTGAATGTTTTTCATATACCAGAAATGTTTGAAGCTACTGACTGAATGAAAGGAGCTGGCATCTCACTCTCCTTGAATCTTCTTTATCATGCTAGGATTAACAGGAAAAAGCTAAAAATTTCAGAATTGCACCGTGCAATGTGGAGATATTACTGTTTGTGCATTTACAATATTCATTGATTTTTGCCATTGAAAAACATGTTTTTCATATACCAGAAATGTTTGAAGCTACTGACTGAATGAAAGGAGCTGGCATCTCACTCTCTTTGAATCTTCTTTATCATGCTAGGATTAGCAGGAAAAAGCAAAAAATTTCAGAATTGCACCTTGCAATGTGGAGATATTACTGTTTGTGCATTTACAATATTCATTGATTTTTGCCATTGAAAAACATGTTTTTCATATACCAGAAATGTTTGAAGCTACTGACTGAATGAAAGGAGCTGGCATCTCACTCTCTTTGAATCTTCTTTATCATGCTAGGATTAACAGGAAAAAGCTAAAAATTTCAGAATTGCACCGTGCAATGTGGAGATATTACTGTTTGTGCATTTACAATATTCATTGATTTTTGCCATTGAAAAACATGTTTTTCATATACCAGAAATGTTTGAAGCTACTGACTGAATGAAAGGAGCTGGCATCTCACTCTCTTTGAATCTTCTTTATCATGCTAGGATTAGCAGGAAAAAGCAAAAAATTTCAGAATTGCACCTTGCAATGTGGAGTTATTACTGTTTGTGCATTTACAATATTCATTGATTTTTGCCATTGAAAAACGTCCAGAAATGTTTGAAGCTACTGACTGAATGAAAGGAGCTGGCATCTCACTCTCTTTGAATCTTCTTTATCATGCTAGGATTAGCAGGAAAAAGCAAAAAATTTCAGAATTGCACCTTGCAATGTGGAGATATTACTGTTTGTGCATTTACAATATTCATTGATTTTTGCCATTGAAAAACATGTTTTTCATATACCAGAAATGTTTGAAGCTACTGACTGAATGAAAGGAGCTGGCATCTCACTCTCTTTGAATCTTCTTTATCATGCTAGGATTAGCAGGAAAAAGCAAAAAATTTCAGAATTGCACCTTGCAATGTGGAGATATTACTGTTTGTGCATTTACAATATTCATTGATTTTTGCCATTGAAAAACATGTTTTTCATATACCAGAAATGTTTGAAGCTACTGACTGAATGAAAGGAGCTGGCATCTCACTCTCTTTGAATCTTCTTTATCATGCTAGGATTAACAGGAAAAAGCAAAAAATTTCAGAATTGCACCTTGCAATGTGGAGATATTACTGTTTGTGCATTTACAATATTCATTGATTTTTGCCATTGAAAAACATGTTTTTCATATACCAGAAATGTTTGAAGCTACTGACTGAATGAAAGGAGCTGGCATCTCACTCTCTTTGAATCTTCTTTATCATGCTAGGATTAACAGGAAAAAGCAAAAAATTTCAGAATTGCACCTTGCAATGTGGAGATATTACTGTTTGTGCATTTACAATATTCATTGATTTTTGCCATTGAAAAACGTCCAGAAATGTTTGAAGCTACTGACTGAATGAAAGGAACTGGCATCTCACTCTCTTTGAATCTTCTTTATCATGCTAGGATTAACAGGAAAAAGCTAAAAATTTCAGAATTGCACCGTGCAATGTGGAGATATTACTGTTTGTGCATTTACAATATTCATTGATTTTTGCCATTGAAAAACATGTTTTTCATATACCAGAAATGTTTGAAGCTACTGACTGAATGAAAGGAGCTGGCATCTCACTCTCTTTGAATCTTCTTTATCATGCTAGGATTAGCAGGAAAAAGCAAAAAATTTCAGAATTGCACCTTGCAATGTGGAGATATTACTGTTTGTGCATTTACAATATTCATTGATTTTTGCCATTGAAAAACATGTTTTTCATATACCAGAAATGTTTGAAGCTACTGACTGAATGAAAGGAGCTGGCATCTCACTCTCTTTGAATCTTCTTTATCATGCTAGGATTAACAGGAAAAAGCAAAAAATTTCAGAATTGCACCTTGCAATGTGGAGATATTACTGTTTGTGCATTTACAATATTCATTGATTTTTGCCATTGAAAAACATGTTTTTCATATACCAGAAATGTTTGAAGCTACTGACTGAATGAAAGGAGCTGGCATCTCACTCTCTTTGAATCTTCTTTATCATGCTAGGATTAACAGGAAAAAGCTAAAAATTTCAGAATTGCACCGTGCAATGTGGAGATATTACTGTTTGTGCATTTACAATATTCATTGATTTTTGCCATTGAAAAAC
Source organism: Phyllobates terribilis (assembly GCF_046119375.1). Classification (NCBI taxonomy): domain Eukaryota; kingdom Metazoa; phylum Chordata; class Amphibia; order Anura; family Dendrobatidae; genus Phyllobates; species Phyllobates terribilis. Next base: position 24,627 of record NW_027370295.1, read on the forward strand.
ATGTTTTTCATATACCAGAAATGTTTGAAGCTACTGACTGAATGAAAGGAGCTGGCATCTCACTCTCTTTGAATCTTCTTTATCATGCTAGGATTAGCAGGAAAAAGCAAAAAATTTCAGAATTGCACCTTGCAATGTGGAGATATTACTGTTTGTGCATTTACAATATTCATTGATTTTTGCCATTGAAAAACATGTTTTTCATATACCAGAAATGTTTGAAGCTACTGACTGAATGAAAGGAGCTGGCATCTCACTCTCTTTGAATCTTCTTTATCATGCTAGGATTAGCAGGAAAAAGCAAAAAATTTCAGAATTGCACCTTGCAATGTGGAGATATTACTGTTTGTGCATTTACAATATTCATTAATTTTTGCCATTGAAAAACGTCCAGAAATGTTTGAAGCTACTGACTGAATGAAAGGAGCTGGCATCTCACTCTCTTTGAATCTTCTTTATCATGCTAGGATTAGCAGGAAAAAGCAAAAAATTTCAGAATTGCACCTTGCAATGTGGAGATATTACTGTTTGTGCATTTACAATATTCATTGATTTTTGCCATTGAAAAACATGTTTTTCATATACCAGAAATGTTTGAAGCTACTGACTGAATGAAAGGAGCTGGCATCTCACTCTCTTTGAATCTTCTTTATCATGCTAGGATTAGCAGGAAAAAGCAAAAAATTTCAGAATTGCACCTTGCAATGTGGAGATATTACTGTTTGTGCATTTACAATATTCATTGATTTTTGCCATTGAAAAACGTCCAGAAATGTTTGAAGCTACTGACTGAATGAAAGGAGCTGGCATCTCACTCTCTTTGAATCTTCTTTATCATGCTAGGATTAACAGGAAAAAGCTAAAAATTTCAGAATTGCACCGTGCAATGTGGAGATATTACTGTTTGTGCATTTACAATATTCATTGATTTTTGCCATTGAAAAACATGTTTTTCATATACCAGAAATGTTTGAAGCTACTGACTGAATGAAAGGAGCTGGCATCTCACTCTCTTTGTATCTTCTTTATCATGCTAGGATTAGCAGGAAAAAGCAAAAAATTTCAGAATTGCACCTTGCAATGTGGAGATATTACTGTTTGTGCATTTACAATATTCATTGATTTTTGCCATTGAAAAACATGTTTTTCATATACCAGAAATGTTTGAAGCTACTGACTGAATGAAAGGAGCTGGCATCTCACTCTCTTTGAATCTTCTTTATCATGCTAGGATTAACAGGAAAAAGCAAAAAATTTCAGAATTGCACCTTGCAATGTGGAGATATTACTGTTTGTGCATTTACAATATTCATTGATTTTTGCCATTGAAAAACATGTTTTTCATATACCAGAAATGTTTGAAGCTACTGACTGAATGAAAGGAGCTGGCATCTCACTCTCTTTGAATCTTCTTCATCATGCTAGGATTAACAGGAAAAAGCAAAAAATTTCAGAATTGCACCTTGCAATGTGGAGATATTACTGTTTGTGCATTTACAATATTCATTGATTTTTGCCATTGAAAAACATGTTTTTCATATACCAGAAATGTTTGAAGCTACTGACTGAATGAAAGGAGCTGGCATCTCACTCTCTTTGAATCTTCTTTATCATGCTAGGATTAACAGGAAAAAGCTAAAAATTTCAGAATTGCACCGTGCAATGTGGAGATATTACTGTTTGTGCATTTACAATATTCATTGATTTTTGCCATTGAAAAACATGTTTTTCATATACCAGAAATGTTTGAAGCTACTGACTGAATGAAAGGAGCTGGCATCTCACTCTCTTTGAATCTTCTTTATCATGCTAGGATTAGCAGGAAAAAGCAAAAAATTTCAGAATTGCACCTTGCAATGTGGAGATATTACTGTTTGTGCATTTACAATATTCATTGATTTTTGCCATTGAAAAACATGTTTTTCATATACCAGAAATGTTTGAAGCTACTGACTGAATGAAAGGAGCTGGCATCTCACTCTCTTTGAATCTTCTTTATCATGCTAGGATTAACAGGAAAAAGCTAAAAATTTCAGAATTGCACCGTGCAATGTGGAGATATTACTGTTTGTGCATTTACAATATTCATTGATTTTTGCCATTGAAAAACATGTTTTTCATATACCAGAAATGTTTGAAGCTACTGACTGAATGAAAGGAGCTGGCATCTCACTCTCTTTGAATCTTCTTTATCATGCTAGGATTAGCAGGAAAAAGCAAAAAATTTCAGAATTGCACCTTGCAATGTGGAGATATTACTGTTTGTGCATTTACAATATTCATTGATTTTTGCCATTGAAAAACATGTTTTTCATATACCAGAAATGTTTGAAGCTACTGACTGAATGAAAGGAGCTGGCATCTCACTCTCTTTGAATCTTCTTTATCATGCTAGGATTAACAGGAAAAAGCTAAAAATTTCAGAATTGCACCGTGCAATGTGGAGATATTACTGTTTGTGCATTTACAATATTCATTGATTTTTGCCATTGAAAAACATGTTTTTCATATACCAGAAATGTTTGAAGCTACTGACTGAATGAAAGGAGCTGGCATCTCACTCTCTTTGAATCTTCTTTATCATGCTAGGATTAGCAGGAAAAAGCAAAAAATTTCAGAATTGCACCTTGCAATGTGGAGATATTACTGTTTGTGCATTTACAATATTCATTGATTTTTGCCATTGAAAAACATGTTTTTCATATACCAGAAATGTTTGAAGCTACTGACTGAATGAAAGGAGCTGGCATCTCACTCTCTTTGAATCTTCTTTATCATGCTAGGATTAACAGGAAAAAGCTAAAAATTTCAGAATTGCACCGTGCAATGTGGAGATATTACTGTTTGTGCATTTACAATATTCATTGATTTTTGCCATTGAAAAACATGTTTTTCATATACCAGAAATGTTTGAAGCTACTGACTGAATGAAAGGAGCTGGCATCTCACTCTCTTTGAATCTTCTTTATCATGCTAGGATTAGCAGGAAAAAGCAAAAAATTTCAGAATTGCACCTTGCAATGTGGAGATATTACTGTTTGTGCATTTACAATATTCATTGATTTTTGCCATTGAAAAACATGTTTTTCATATACCAGAAATGTTTGAAGCTACTGACTGAATGAAAGGAGCTGGCATCTCACTCTCTTTGAATCTTCTTTATCATGCTAGGATTAACAGGAAAAAGCAAAAAATTTCAGAATTGCACCTTGCAATGTGGAGATATTACTGTTTGTGCATTTACAATATTCATTGATTTTTGCCATTGAATGTTTTTCATATACCAGAAATGTTTGAAGCTACTGACTGAATGAAAGGAGCTGGCATCTCACTCTCTTTGAATCTTCTTTATCATGCTAGGATTAACAGGAAAAAGCTAAAAATTTCAGAATTGCACCGTGCAATGTGGAGATATTACTGTTTGTGCATTTACAATATTCATTGATTTTTGCCATTGAAAAACATGTTTTTCATATACCAGAAATGTTTGAAGCTACTGACTGAATGAAAGGAGCTGGCATCTCACTCTCTTTGAATCTTCTTTATCATGCTAGGATTAGCAGGAAAAAGCAAAAAATTTCAGAATTGCACCTTGCAATGTGGAGATATTACTGTTTGTGCATTTACAATATTCATTGATTTTTGCCATTGAAAAACATGTTTTTCATATACCAGAAATGTTTGAAGCTACTGACTGAATGAAAGGAGCTGGCATCTCACTCTCTTTGAATCTTCTTTATCATGCTAGGATTAACAGGAAAAAGCTAAAAATTTCAGAATTGCACCGTGCAATGTGGAGATATTACTGTTTGTGCATTTACAATATTCATTGATTTTTGCCATTGAAAAACATGTTTTTCATATACCAGAAATGTTTGAAGCTACTGACTGAATGAAAGGAGCTGGCATCTCACTCTCTTTGAATCTTCTTTATCATGCTAGGATTAGCAGGAAAAAGCAAAAAATTTCAGAATTGCACCTTGCAATGTGGAGTTATTACTGTTTGTGCATTTACAATATTCATTGATTTTTGCCATTGAAAAACGTCCAGAAATGTTTGAAGCTACTGACTGAATGAAAGGAGCTGGCATCTCACTCTCTTTGAATCTTCTTTATCATGCTAGGATTAGCAGGAAAAAGCAAAAAATTTCAGAATTGCACCTTGCAATGTGGAGATATTACTGTTTGTGCATTTACAATATTCATTGATTTTTGCCATTGAAAAACATGTTTTTCATATACCAGAAATGTTTGAAGCTACTGACTGAATGAAAGGAGCTGGCATCTCACTCTCTTTGAATCTTCTTTATCATGCTAGGATTAGCAGGAAAAAGCAAAAAATTTCAGAATTGCACCTTGCAATGTGGAGATATTACTGTTTGTGCATTTACAATATTCATTGATTTTTGCCATTGAAAAACATGTTTTTCATATACCAGAAATGTTTGAAGCTACTGACTGAATGAAAGGAGCTGGCATCTCACTCTCTTTGAATCTTCTTTATCATGCTAGGATTAACAGGAAAAAGCAAAAAATTTCAGAATTGCACCTTGCAATGTGGAGATATTACTGTTTGTGCATTTACAATATTCATTGATTTTTGCCATTGAAAAACATGTTTTTCATATACCAGAAATGTTTGAAGCTACTGACTGAATGAAAGGAGCTGGCATCTCACTCTCTTTGAATCTTCTTTATCATGCTAGGATTAACAGGAAAAAGCAAAAAATTTCAGAATTGCACCTTGCAATGTGGAGATATTACTGTTTGTGCATTTACAATATTCATTGATTTTTGCCATTGAAAAACGTCCAGAAATGTTTGAAGCTACTGACTGAATGAAAGGAGCTGGCATCTCACTCTCTTTGAATCTTCTTTATCATGCTAGGATTAACAGGAAAAAGCTAAAAATTTCAGAATTGCACCGTGCAATGTGGAGATATTACTGTTTGTGCATTTACAATATTCATTGATTTTTGCCATTGAAAAACATGTTTTTCATATACCAGAAATGTTTGAAGCTACTGACTGAATGAAAGGAGCTGGCATCTCACTCTCTTTGAACCTTCTTTATCATGCTAGGATTAGCAGGAAAAAGCAAAAAATTTCAGAATTGCACCTTGCAATGTGGAGATATTACTGTTTGTGCATTTACAATATTCATTGATTTTTGCCATTGAAAAACATGTTTTTCATATACCAGAAATGTTTGAAGCTACTGACTGAATGAAAGGAGCTGGCATCTCACTCTCTTTGAATCTTCTTTATCATGCTAGGATTAACAGGAAAAAGCAAAAAATTTCAGAATTGCACCTTGCAATGTGGAGATATTACTGTTTGTGCATTTACAATATTCATTGATTTTTGCCATTGAAAAACATGTTTTTCATATACCAGAAATGTTTGAAGCTACTGACTGAATGAAAGGAGCTGGCATCTCACTCTCTTTGAATCTTCTTTATCATGCTAGGATTAACAGGAAAAAGCTAAAAATTTCAGAATTGCACCGTGCAATGTGGAGATATTACTGTTTGTGCATTTACAATATTCATTGATTTTTGCCATTGAAAAACATGTTTTTCATATACCAGAAATGTTTGAAGCTACTGACTGAATGAAAGGAGCTGGCATCTCACTCTCTTTGAATCTTCTTTATCATGCTAGGATTAGCAGGAAAAAGCAAAAAATTTCAGAATTGCACCTTGCAATGTGGAGATATTACTGTTTGTGCATTTACAATATTCATTGATTTTTGCCATTGAAAAACATGTTTTTCATATACCAGAAATGTTTGAAGCTACTGACTGAATGAAAGGAGCTGGCATCTCACTCTCTTTGAATCTTCTTTATCATGCTAGGATTAGCAGGAAAAAGCAAAAAATTTCAGAATTGCACCTTGCAATGTGGAGATATTACTGTTTGTGCATTTACAATATTCATTAATTTTTGCCATTGAAAAACGTCCAGAAATGTTTGAAGCTACTGACTGAATGAAAGGAGCTGGCATCTCACTCTCTTTGAATCTTCTTTATCATGCTAGGATTAACAGGAAAAAGCTAAAAATTTCAGAATTGCACCGTGCAATGTGGAGATATTACTGTTTGTGCATTTACAATATTCATTGATTTTTGCCATTGAAAAACATGTTTTTCATATACCAGAAATGTTTGAAGCTACTGACTGAATGAAAGGAGCTGGCATCTCACTCTCTTTGAATCTTCTTTATCATGCTAGGATTAGCAGGAAAAAGCAAACAATTTCAGAATTGCACCTTGCAATGTGGAGATATTACTGTTTGTGCATTTACAATATTCATTGATTTTTGCCATTGAAAAACATGTTTTTCATATACCAGAAATGTTTGAAGCTACTGACTGAATGAAAGGAGCTGGCATCTCACTCTCTTTGAATCTTCTTTATCATGCTAGGATTAACAGGAAAAAGCTAAAAATTTCAGAATTGCACCGTGCAATGTGGAGATATTACTGTTTGTGCATTTACAATATTCATTGATTTTTGCCATTGAAAAACATGTTTTTCATATACCAGAAATGTTTGAAGCTACTGACTGAATGAAAGGAGCTGGCATCTCACTCTCTTTGAATCTTCTTTATCATGCTAGGATTAACAGGAAAAAGCAAAAAATTTCAGAATTGCACCTTGCAATGTGGAGATATTACTGTTTGTGCATTTACAATATTCATTGATTTTTGCCATTGAAAAACGTCCAGAAATGTTTGAAGCTACTGACTGAATGAAAGGAGCTGGCATCTCACTCTCTTTGAATCTTCTTTATCATGCTAGGATTAACAGGAAAAAGCTAAAAATTTCAGAATTGCACCGTGCAATGTGGAGATATTACTGTTTGTGCATTTACAATATTCATTGATTTTTGCCATTGAAAAACATGTTTTTCATATACCAGAAATGTTTGAAGCTACTGACTGAATGAAAGGAGCTGGCATCTCACTCTCTTTGAATCTTCTTTATCATGCTAGGATTAGCAGGAAAAAGCAAAAAATTTCAGAATTGCACCTTGCAATGTGGAGATATTACTGTTTGTGCATTTACAATATTCATTGATTTTTGCCATTGAAAAACATGTTTTTCATATACCAGAAATGTTTGAAGCTACTGACTGAATGAAAGGAGCTGGCATCTCACTCTCTTTGAATCTTCTTTATCATGCTAGGATTAACAGGAAAAAGCAAAAAATTTCAGAATTGCACCTTGCAATGTGGAGATATTACTGTTTGTGCATTTACAATATTCATTGATTTTTGCCATTGAAAAACATGTTTTTCATATACCAGAAATGTTTGAAGCTACTGACTGAATGAAAGGAGCTGGCATCTCACTCTCTTTGAATCTTCTTTATCATGCTAGGATTAACAGGAAAAAGCTAAAAATTTCAGAATTGCACCGTGCAATGTGGAGATATTACTGTTTGTGCATTTACAATATTCATTGATTTTTGCCATTGAAAAACATGTTTTTCATATACCAGAAATGTTTGAAGCTACTGACTGAATGAAAGGAGCTGGCATCTCACTCTCTTTGAATCTTCTTTATCATGCTAGGATTAGCAGGAAAAAGCAAAAAATTTCAGAATTGCACCTTGCAATGTGGAGATATTACTGTTTGTGCATTTACAATATTCATTAATTTTTGCCATTGAAAAACGTCCAGAAATGTTTGAAGCTACTGACTGAATGAAAGGAGCTGGCATCTCACTCTCTTTGAATCTTCTTTATCATGCTAGGATTAACAGGAAAAAGCTAAAAATTTCAGAATTGCACCGTGCAATGTGGAGATATTACTGTTTGTGCATTTACAATATTCATTGATTTTTGCCATTGAAAAACATGTTTTTCATATACCAGAAATGTTTGAAGCTACTGACTGAATGAAAGGAGCTGGCATCTCACTCTCTTTGAATCTTCTTTATCATGCTAGGATTAGCAGGAAAAAGCAAACAATTTCAGAATTGCACCTTGCAATGTGGAGATATTACTGTTTGTGCATTTACAATATTCATTGATTTTTGCCATTGAAAAACATGTTTTTCATATACCAGAAATGTTTGAAGCTACTGACTGAATGAAAGGAGCTGGCATCTCACTCTCTTTGAATCTTCTTTATCATGCTAGGATTAACAGGAAAAAGCTAAAAATTTCAGAATTGCACCGTGCAATGTGGAGATATTACTGTTTGTGCATTTACAATATTCATTGATTTTTGCCATTGAAAAACATGTTTTTCATATACCAGAAATGTTTGAAGCTACTGACTGAATGAAAGGAGCTGGCATCTCACTCTCTTTGAATCTTCTTTATCATGCTAGGATTAGCAGGAAAAAGCAAAAAATTTCAGAATTGCACCTTGCAATGTGGAGATATTACTGTTTGTGCATTTACAATATTCATTGATTTTTGCCATTGAAAAACATGTTTTTCATATACCAGAAATGTTTGAAGCTACTGACTGAATGAAAGGAGCTGGCATCTCACTCTCTTTGAATCTTCTTTATCATGCTAGGATTAACAGGAAAAAGCAAAAAATTTCAGAATTGCACCTTGCAATGTGGAGATATTACTGTTTGTGCATTTACAATATTCATTGATTTTTGCCATTGAAAAACATGTTTTTCATATACCAGAAATGTTTGAAGCTACTGACTGAATGAAAGGAGCTGGCATCTCACTCTCTTTGAATCTTCTTTATCATGCTAGGATTAACAGGAAAAAGCTAAAAATTTCAGAATTGCACCGTGCAATGTGGAGATATTACTGTTTGTGCATTTACAATATTCATTGATTTTTGCCATTGAAAAACATGTTTTTCATATACCAGAAATGTTTGAAGCTACTGACTGAATGAAAGGAGCTGGCATCTCACTCTCTTTGAATCTTCTTTATCATGCTAGGATTAGCAGGAAAAAGCAAAAAATTTCAGAATTGCACCTTGCAATGTGGAGATATTACTGTTTGTGCATTTACAATATTCATTGATTTTTGCCATTGAAAAACATGTTTTTCATATACCAGAAATGTTTGAAGCTACTGACTGAATGAAAGGAGCTGGCATCTCACTCTCTTTGAATCTTCTTTATCATGCTAGGATTAACAGGAAAAAGCAAAAAATTTCAGAATTGCACCTTGCAATGTGGAGATATTACTGTTTGTGCATTTACAATATTCATTGATTTTTGCCATTGAAAAACATGTTTTTCATATACCAGAAATGTTTGAAGCTACTGACTGAATGAAAGGAGCTGGCATCTCACTCTCTTTGAATCTTCTTTATCATGCTAGGATTAACAGGAAAAAGCAAAAAATTTCAGAATTGCACCTTGCAATGTGGAGATATTACTGTTTGTGCATTTACAATATTCATTGATTTTTGCCATTGAAAAACGTCCAGAAATGTTTGAAGCTACGGACTGAATGAAAGGAGCTGGCATCTCACTCTCTTTGAATCTTCTTTATCATGCTAGGATTAACAGGAAAAAGCTAAAAATTTCAGAATTGCACCGTGCAATGTGGAGATATTACTGTTTGTGCATTTACAATATTCATTGATTTTTGCCATTGAAAAACATGTTTTTCATATACCAGAAATGTTTGAAGCTACTGACTGAATGAAAGGAGCTGGCATCTCACTCTCTTTGAATCTTCTTTATCATGCTAGGATTAGCAGGAAAAAGCAAAAAATTTCAGAATTGCACCTTGCAATGTGGAGATATTACTGTTTGTGCATTTACAATATTCATTGATTTTTGCCATTGAAAAACATGTTTTTCATATACCAGAAATGTTTGAAGCTACTGACTGAATGAAAGGAGCTGGCATCTCACTCTCTTTGAATCTTCTTTATCATGCTAGGATTAACAGGAAAAAGCAAAAAATTTCAGAATTGCACCTTGCAATGTGGAGATATTACTGTTTGTGCATTTACAATATTCATTGATTTTTGCCATTGAAAAACATGTTTTTCATATACCAGAAATGTTTGAAGCTACTGACTGAATGAAAGGAGCTGGCATCTCACTCTCTTTGAATCTTCTTTATCATGCTAGGATTAACAGGAAAAAGCTAAAAATTTCAGAATTGCACCGTGCAATGTGGAGATATTACTGTTTGTGCATTTACAACATTCATTGATTTTTGCCATTGAAAAACATGTTTTTCATATACCAGAAATGTTTGAAGCTACTGACTGAATGAAAGGAGCTGGCATCTCACACTCTTTGAATCTTCTTTATCATGCTAGGATTAGCAGGAAAAAGCAAAAAATTTCAGAATTGCACCTTGCAATGTGGAGATATTACTGTTTGTGCATTTACAATATTCATTGATTTTTGCCATTGAAAAACATGTTTTTCATATACCAGAAATGTTTGAAGCTACTGACTGAATGAAAGGAGCTGGCATCTCACTCTCTTTGAATCTTCTTTATCATGCTAGGATTAACAGGAAAAAGCTAAAAATTTCAGAATTGCACCGTGCAATGTGGAGATATTACTGTTTGTGCATTTACAATATTCATTGATTTTTGCCATTGAAAAACATGTTTTTCATATACCAGAAATGTTTGAAGCTACTGACTGAATGAAAGGAGCTGGCATCTCACTCTGAATCTTCTTTATCATGCTAGGATTAGCAGGAAAAAGCAAAAAATTTCAGAATTGCACCTTGCAATGTGGAGATATTACTGTTTGTGCATTTACAATATTCATTGATTTTTGCCATTGAAAAACATGTTTTTCATATACCAGAAATGTTTGAAGCTACTGACTGAATGAAAGGAGCTGCATCTCACTCTCTTTGAATCTTCTTTATCATGCTAGGATTAACAGGAAAAAGCAAAAAATTTCAGAATTGCACCTTGCAATGTGGAGATATTACTGTTTGTGCATTTACAATATTCATTGATTTTTGCCATTGAAAAACATGTTTTTCATATACCAGAAATGTTTGAAGCTACTGACTGAATGAAAGGAGCTGGCATCTCACTCTCTTTGAATCTTCTTTATCATGCTAGGATTAACAGGAAAAAGCTAAAAATTTCAGAATTGCACCTTGCAATGTGGAGATATTACTGTTGTGCATTTACAATATTCATTGATTTTTGCCATTGAAAAACATGTTTTTCATATACCAGAAATGTTTGAAGCTACTGACTGAATGAAAGGAGCTGGCATCTCACTCTCTTTGAATCTTCTTTATCATGCTAGGATTAGCAGGAAAAAGCAAAAAATTTCAGAATTGCACCTTGCAATGTGGAGATTTTACTGTTTGTGCATTTACAATATTCATTGATTTTTGCCATTGAAAAACGTCCAGAAATGTTTGAAGCTACTGACTGAATGAAAGGAGCTGGCATCTCACTCTCTTTGAATCTTCTTTATCATGCTAGGATTAACAGGAAAAAGCTAAAAATTTCAGAATTGCACCGTGCAATGTGGAGATATTACTGTTTGTGCATTTACAATATTCATTGATTTTTGCCATTGAAAAACATGTTTTTCATATACCAGAAATGTTTGAAGCTACTGACTGAATGAAAGGAGCTGGCATCTCACTCTCTTTGAATCTTCTTTATCATGCTAGGATTAGCAGGAAAAAGCAAAAAATTTCAGAATTGCACCTTGCAATGTGGAGATATTACTGTTGTGCATTTACAATATTCATTGATTTTTGCCATTGAAAAACATGTTTTTCATATACCAGAAATGTTTGAAGCTACTGACTGAATGAAAGGAGCTGGCATCTCACTTCTTTGAATCTTCTTTATCATGCTAGGATTAACAGGAAAAAGCAAAAAATTTCAGAATTGCACCTTGCAATGTGGAGATATTACTGTTTGTGCATTTACAATATTCATTGATTTTTGCCATTGAAAAACATGTTTTTCATATACCAGAAATGTTTGAAGCTACTGACTGAATGAAAGGAGCTGGCATCTCACTCTCTTTGAATCTTCTTTATCATGCTAGGATTAACAGGAAAAAGCTAAAAATTTCAGAATTGCACCGTGCAATGTGGAGATATTACTGTTTGTGCATTTACAATATTCATTGATTTTTGCCATTGAAAAACATGTTTTTCATTATACCAGAAATGTTTGAAGCTACTGACTGAATGAAAGGAGCTGGCATCTCACTCTCTTTGAATCTTCTTTATCATGCTAGGATTAGCAGGAAAAAGCAAAAAATTTCAGAATTGCACCTTGCAATGTG